>NC_062518.1:6558954-6576454 GCF_022655615.1 Tachysurus fulvidraco
AAGAGAGAGCAAGAGAGAGGGGGAGAGAGAGAGAGAGAGAGAGAGAGAGAGAGAGAGAGAGAGAGAGAGAGAGAGAGAGAGAGAGAGAGAGAGAGAGAGAGAGAGAGAGAGTTAGTTCATGTTGGGCTTCATAGCATTACTTCTTTGATTATTTCCCAGCACATTCTTGTGTGTTTTATTACTTAAAATAAATAAATAAAATAAATAAATAATAAAATCTGCACAACCAACATGGAGTTTCCAATCAGCTTACAACTTAATTTAACTGTTCTTGAACTAGCAAGTCAAGTCAAAACTGAAAATCCAGTTATCTAAGTGTCACAAATAAGACATGAGTTTCTAAAAAGTTTAGGGTTCATGCAGACAGTTAGACAGCATGTAGGACAAACTGACACAAAACAGACAGAAACCTGCAGAGAGCTCTTGGGAAAACTGAGAAATCCTTAATAGAGTCAACTCTCTACAAACTTCTTCTTTGCACTCAAATACTTAAACTATTGAATTATACTCTGCAACACATTTTGTAGTGCTAATCTAATGCTGTCACTAAAAGTTTTATAAAATAATATTTATTGTAATCTGTACAGATACTCAATGATATTTATCAAGGGCTGCCATTAGAAGTTGTTGAAATTGCTATTTTTCTGAATATTTAGGAGTTGATGGAAGTATGACAATATTACTAAAAAAAGCAGGTTGAAATAGGATGTCAGGTTGCCATTTAATCTTTCTAAAATGTCTACAATTGAGTCTAAGGTCTTGACAGAATGTATAGGATTAACTCTGTAGAAATGAACAGATTTTCTTACAAATCTTCACAAATCTCAAACATCTTACAATTGCAAAAATTAGAAGAGTGTTTTGTATGTTTATATTTTCTATGAATAGTTGTGACGTTTAGGGGGCAGGATTAAGGGCAGGGTTATTTCACTGAAATGAAATCAAGTCAAATTTAACCATTGAGCTATGAAATTATGTCAGTCTGGTAATTGTATGTAAAGTTATTCAACAAAATCACCAGAAAGATGAACCTCTTTTTCAAGATGCAACAAAATCTCAAAATAAAAAATTCACTACAGATTTGAAGCGTAAATAATTAAGATTATCCACAAAACTTCAAATGAGCAGTTTTTCACTAATTACTCTGTAATGGATAAAACACACACACACACACACACACACACACACACACACACACACACACACACACACACACACACACACACACACACACACACACACACACACACACACACACACACACACACACACACACACACACACTGGAATTATATCAACACTGAACTTAAGTAAAGCATTCTAACTAATCAGAATAAGAATAAGTTATTTCTGAGCTGAATGGAAAGAATCTTGCTATATATCTGATTTGGTCCATCTGTATGCAATACTGGCTCTTATACAAAACAATGCACAATATCTTTGTTGATTAGAAAACATTGTTTTATTATGATGTTAATGGTGGAACTGTTGGAATTACATGTATTTTCAGTTATAAGCTGAAACATAAGGCTGTCTTTCTTTCCATAACTTTTGCTTGTAGTGACCGATTTCACTTTTGCAATAATGGACCTGAAATTAGTTTTTCCTCCATTTGTCCTTCTCAATAGCTGTTCCATTTAGTTGTGTATAATGATTTTTCCATGGCTATTCCACAAGGAGCAGACCATTTTTAGTTGTTTCTCTGGTAACATGGCATGTAGTACTTAATTCATTAACAGTATCACTCTGGATAAAGATGTTTGCCAAACACCATGAACGTAACAAGCTTTTACACAATACATCATTCATATAAGTCTATTGCAAGACACCATGAACACACAGTCATAATAGACACAGTTTAAGTGAGAGATGCGAGAGGTCTTAAATCCTGGGCTTTCTGGAAATGAAATGATCCCATGCTCAACATTAAGGACTAAAATAATAAAAGGGATACAAGGATGCTTGCATGGAATGGAAGAAAGGGCTAATGTGGTGGTGGTGGTACTCTGGTAACTGTCACAACATAACATCAGGCAAGTTACACAACAGAATTTAGAGACATAACTCATGGTTCAAAAATCTCCCCATGTCTGCTTGCAAAGTATCAAAAAATCTGAACCAAATGATAAATTAGAGCAAAACCTACAATTAAAATGATTCTTTTTTCTCAGAAGATGGAGGGAAATAACCAAAGGCGAATATCTGGGTTGCGTCTGTCAGTGTTTATTCACTATAAATTTCAGAATAGTGAATTTATCTAAAATGAAGGACAGAGATGTAAGATACACTGAGGTTATGTGCCTATAATGAACCTCTTATTTGTTACCTTCCAACATTTAGAGGTCTGAGAAACCCTTAAAAAGGAGTAGCTAGAAATCAATCTCCATCCACTGTAGAAGCAGAGAAAGTGCCTCTCATGCCCATAGAGGCTCAAAATGCTGACCAGCAACTGCAAACAATTAAACACATTGCCTCAGATTTACCTCCAGTGAGATGCTGATGAGAAGGACAGAATCTGGGGTCCTCTGCCAGACCAGACCCTTAGAGACAGGCCTAATACTGAAAAATATGAGTGGACCATGCAGGTTGCTGTGCTTCTGACAGTGGTGTGTTAATGCATTATGTCTAGTTTTCCTTAGGCTTGCCTGCATGTTAGATCATAAAATCACACATTCTTGGCAGCGTCATTGTCAGCATCCCTCTGCAACTCTCCTCTGGTTGAAGTTTGGAAATCATCATTTCACAGGAGCTGATCAGAAACCACATGTTCAAGTCTACCCCGGCAACAGCGTTCAGATCCATGCTAACATACTGGGCGCTAACCCAGATTTAGGCCATTTCCTACAAAACTAACCCTAAAAAATATCAACTGAGGTCAATCATTTGAATGTGTTTCATTGACATTTTATAGTTACTGTACATGAGCAAGCCAAGCTGGGTAGATTTTTCCATATTTTCTTTATGTCTGCAAACTTTTTCCAACTTCCAATTGAAAATGATTGATATTGTGAGATATAAGTACAGGGGTCCGTGTTACCAAAGGATACTGTTACCCACATAGTCAAAAGGTTGATGTTTGACCCATAATCTTAAATAGCTGGGAAAAAACGTCCATGTTTCAGGGAATCCATAAAGCAGAGTGCTCTCTAAACCTATTCTAAGGTTACATTTTAATACTGTTTTACAGATTAATGAAGCTTAAAACCCAACAATCACCATTTTATGTGACAGTGAGATAACTCTGCAGCTCTGTTACTATTAGAGGGAGCTTTGAGTTCAGCTACCTTTTGAGAATTTGGGCACATTTCAAAACAAATGTTATAAAACCTCTCCAGGTTTTGTGTGGACCTCTTGCCATGGAAACTGTGTGTGATGAAACTAGATTAAGGTCAGTTTATGGGATGATTTGTGGTTGAATAAACACACTCCTAATGTTATCCCTCACAGCATCATGCTAAAGCTTCTCCCGGTAAGAAGACTCTCCAGAAAAACCACAACAGAATGCAAAGAATGGAAGCTGTTTACTCAGTGTTGTGTTTGCTCCGTCTAAACGACTACGCACATCCAGCAAAAAAAATGGAAAAAAGTACTCTATAAAATGTGCAGAAACTTTAAACTGGCATACACATCATGCTATCGTTTTCAGTACGTTATTTTTTCCCTGTTATAATTCTCTGAAAGTTCCTCATAAGTCTATCATCAGTTTGCCATTTCTTTGGTCTAGGTCCTCACTTCAGCACATGACCAGGACACAATATCTTGCCTCAGCTGACGAGACTTGTCAAGGTAGATATGCTTTGGTAGATAGAAGTGTTCTGGATTGTGAAGTTGAATGCTTGTTTAAGAGGGAAGGAATTTTGTGGTTTGTGATGAAGTATTAGCTCTTCAGATTTGTCATATTCCATTTCAAGCACAGTGTCTGGGAGTCTGGGAACAGTAATATACAGTAGAATCAACACCCTGAAAATAAAATACCTTTCTGCTATGGGCTATAAACTATGATTGCAAAATCATATCATTGAGCCATGGAAAAAATGCTGCTGAGTTTGTAATTAAATTTATAAATTCTGGCAGATTTATAAAAGAAACAACAAACAAACAAATAAAAAGTAGTAATCAGTATTGCAGATTATTCATATCACATCACTTTTGAGTTCTAAAATCTGATTGGTCAGAAGGTATAACTGTGGCTCTGAAAGTACAGTCAATTGCACTTTAAATAACATTTCAATTAATTTACTCATGAATGTGATTGCTTCTAAACTAACAGCTAATTAGCTTCACTATACATTACATGTAATCTAATTCAAGGTGAAAGAAAGAAAGAAAGAAAGAAAGAAAGAAAGAAAGAAAGAAAGAAAGAAAGAAAGAAAGAAAGAAAGAAAGAAAGAAAGAAAGAAAGAAAGAAAGAAGACTGTTAATATGACAACGTTTTTTTTTTCAGGAGATGATTATTTCATATTGAAGGGTTTGGCTAGGGATAATAATGAGTGATATAGCTACACTACCTCAGATAATTTCAACCATTTTACACAGATCCTTAAGAGTCTTGGAATTTGCAATACAGCATGGCAAAGGTTTGCTTCGTACCTGGAGGTTGTAGACATGAATGGTCTCCACATCTTCTATAGGCAAACTTTCCACTTCTGTTCTAACACTGTACTCACTCTCTCTTAAAGTCATATTCTCACATACCACTTGTCATAACACTGCTATTCGGATGACCTTGGGTCCTGGCATTTAAATGGCTGTTACTTTGACATATATCACCTACCAAGTACTACAAGTACACCTACAGTATTGCCTAATGGCAATTTCAACATGATAATGTGCCAATTCCTGAATTGTTTAGGAATGGTTTGAGGAACATGACATTAGAGGTCAAGGTGTTGCCTTGGCCTCCAAATTCCCCAAATATACAATCAGTCAAGCATCTGGGGGAAGTCCTATACATGGAGGCCCCATCGCACAACTTAAAGGAAATCAGTCCTTATATGTTTTGCCTGTACTTAATATTTGGCAGGTTGTTTCATTGACACTAAGCCTGCCCCAAAGCTAGCTATCACTAATTTTTGGATTCCTTTTTAATATAAACTGTGCAAACAGGTAGGCAGGTGTGAGAAAATACTGTAAACAAAGAATTATTTCAAAAATGGAAGTGTTAAACATTTATTTTCATGAATGAACAAAATGCATTGAATGAACAAAAGAGAAATCTAAAGCAAATCAATATTTGGTGTGACCACCTTTTGCCTTCAAAACAGCAGCAATTCTTCTAGGTACACTTGCACACAGTTTTTGAAGGAACTCGGGCTGGTAGGTTGTTCCAAACATCTTGGAGAACTAACCACAGATCTTCTGTGGATGTAGGCTTTCTCACATCCTTCTGTCTCTTCATGTAATCCCAGACACACTAGATGATGTTGAGATCAGGGCTCTGTGAGGGCCGTGTCATCACTTCATGCTGATTTGAAGGCAAAAAAAATATTGATTTGATTTTGATTTTTCTAAAAATAAATGAGTAATAAACACTCATTATTTATATTTCTGAAAGCATTATTTGTTTACAGCATTTTTTCACACCTGCCTAAAACCTTTGCACAGTACTGTATACATTCATGTTTGTTACTTATGTGTCTGTTTCATGTAAATGTGACATCATGTGACATTAACAGACCATCACACTAAGGTTGACTTGTGATTTACAGGAAGTTAAAGAGGGTAAGGTCAAGGTTAAAACAAAAACACTGTATGAGTTTTACGGAGAGAGAAGGACTGGAATATTCTCACAAAAATATGGACCTACACACACTCTCTCACACATAAACTCACAGACTGCATTTTTCACTAGTCTGGGGTTCCTTTCAGGACACCAGGTTTGTCAGGATGGTTAAGTGATTTCACTTTATATTGTTAAAAACATTCTATTCCATTTTCACATTTTCTGGAAATCCACACTGTACTTGGATGGCATCTTCTGACAAGCTCAAAACTCAGTAACATTTACACTGAGTTAATGCTTTCTGATGGATAAACTATTGGATTACGCAGATAATTCCACGTTTCTCTAATAAAATTCCATCCTGGCATTCACAGGATCTCAAACCTCGCCATACAACCGTACGTTCAAAAGTTCAGCAGTGGTGAAAGAGTGGATATTTAAAATCTGTCTTTCTTACTGAGTTTCTTGGCGCACCACTGCAGGATTTAAAGTTTGTAGGAAGTTTACTTTATCATGACAAAACACTGCATCCATAAAATATTGGTAGCTTCTGTTATTTTGTATCCTGTGATCTTGTTTGCAATTCAAAACCCAGGTTAAGTTATTAGAAGCATCCATTTTGTGTTAGGATTAGACACCAAACTATAGTAATAATATAATATTTATTAATATTTACATAATTTTGTAAAAAAAAAAAAAAAAAAAAAGTCTTTTAAAGGAATGGATGCAAATGTGATGTTTTATCAGAATGATTGGGAAGTAAATCTGTAAAGCAAGTTCAGGTTGGGGTCAAAGGTCAAAACTATACACCAGTCAAGGCTCAACATCATCGCTAGTATAACTCAAACATGTTACTTAGTGGTCATGTGACAATGTTTACCATTTGCTGTCATAATGATCTTGGGAAATGGAGTTTGTGTATTTGGTGGATGCAGATGCTGACATGACAAGAATAGTAAACATTATGTCATTTTCTAGTTCTGTAGCTTTTTTACCAGAAGCTTTTTGAAAAATAAAATTGTTCCTGTTTTGTCGTGCCTGTGTTCTACATTGAATATTTTTGCCGTCACACACTACAATGATGTGAAACTAAAGTAGACAGTCAGGGATTTAAGACTCTAACAAGTATTTCTGCTTTGCCTAGCCTACTAAGAGCAATATAGTCATCTAAAATTTATTTTTATAATTGTTCTTACACAAATGTTTATATTCCAACAAAAAAAATATTTTTACACAATTTAATGTTTATACTAATGTCAGATTAGTCGATTTCCATTTACAGCAAAATGGAACACCAATTTACTGGGGAAAATGGGTAAATAGTCCATTATTTTAACATTTACAATTCAGAAGCCTTCCATGATGATAAAAATGTAAAAGTAAAAGTTTTCAAGGAATCAAACCTCTGCCATAGAACGTTAACAAACCCCAATAAATGAACTTTGTCATGTAATAAAAAGAATAAATAAAAAAATAAGCATGCAAAAATATGAAGATTAAAATTTGTAATGATGATAAAAAAAACTATATTTTTTGTACATTGCTATTACCATAAACTGTAATTACAGAAACATTCCTTCTGCATTAGGTTTGTGGTGCTGTAACATCGATACACAATGTTAAACCTTCAGAATAGCTGCTTGCTGGGAAGCGACTGCAGCTGTGGTTGTTTTTCTAAATTTGGTATATTTGGTGATGTGGTGAATCTTTTTATAGGTTTACTGCACTTCTAACAAATCGCCTCCTCTGACTTATTCGTCTACTTCTTCAAACCAAAATGTTACCATAGTGGTAATGTTGTGTTTGTTTTTCTAACAAGCCCTTAATCCACGATTTCATTTAAATGGCTGCTTATGAAAACAACGTGGTTGTTTGCAAAGGAGTTAAAAGAATAAGTCTTCAGTGATGTCACATCTGCTGTGCATATATTGAATATTTACTTTGATCAGCGTTTTATACAACTAACAAGCAATTCAGGCTAGTTAATGTATAGATGTTTCTTTGCTTCCCAAAACTCATTTCAGCAGTTTAATATTGATTATTTAACTGGGAATGTGAGACGATAATCGTGTGACAACTCTTTTACAGTATACATTAAATGTTTTTACTCAAAACGTTTGTAGCGTCTAAAATAGATTCTACAGATCGGCTCTTGACTGATTATATTCAAGAAAAATATTTCAAAGTATTTGGTTATTTATTTAAAGACATAGAGTTTTCTATTCTCTGACTTACCGGAAACAGAAGACATTTGGTCCAAGTCAAAATATGTTCTAGATTTCGTTGCGTAATTGAGGTTCTGACAAGACCAAATCAAGTTAGTTAAACAGCCTATTAACAATGTGAACTAAACAAATGGGCTTTCATGTAACTGTCTGTCTATACTTATAACCATCCTCACTCGTCAGTTCTCTGCTCCATAACCCAGAGGGTTCCTGGACCCCACTATGAAAACCACTGAATGAATAATGATATAGGGAATGTTACACAACACAGTATTTGTTTAATCTGAGTCAATAGCTGAGTCAATTTTCCTCAATGCAACTTGTTGAATACTTATATAACATAATGATGGTGAAAAATCATTTTGCATGGTGAAAAAATCAAATGCGTTCGGCTGAAAGAGTGGACGTAATCATGTGATGTTGAACATGTCTCATTGTTGACTCTCTTTGAGTGGCACATTAAATATTTTGCACAGTTTTACGATCATGAGGTTTGACATTACAGATCGCCTTCAGATTTTGCAGCAAAGCCTGATCACCAGAGGAGCAATAGTGCTGATGGAATGAGAGAATGAGGCTGAGGGTAGAGCATATGTGTGCCATTAGAAAAACTTCTTATAATGGCAAAGCAGTCTGAAATAAAAAAAAAATGGTGTAGCCTGAAAAGTGAGTCATTGCTACTTTTCCAGATATCTGGCAGTGGAAGGGCACTGGCAGAGAGAGCCAGTAGCAACACTGAAAGATGGAGTAATGTGGAAACTGAAACCGCATACACCGCAGAGAGACTGCAGCACACAGTTCACACCATGCAATACACATAATGTGCATGAACACAAGCACAGAGGCATGCAATGCAAACACATGCATGAGCCTTGGACTACATGTTTCCATCAACACTCACTGGTCACATCACCTTCTCAAGTTATTTCCAAAGGTAAACATTCTGAACCTATAAAATCACCGGACGTGCGCTGAGCGAATGGTTCTGAGAACACAGTCCCCTGTTAGCATTGAAAGAAAAACAATGTGCTTGTGGTCGGAAACTGCTCTTCCTAACGTGCATAAAATCAATCAGAGCAGAGCTGCACGCTCAGCGTGTCCTTCCTGACCTCTTTAGCAGCCACTGGGCTCAGATCGCCTTGTCCTGTAAGCTTGTAATACGGTCCAGAGTAAATGTCTAGAGAAGCAAGAACGCAAGGTTCTTGTTTCACACAGCTTCCGGTTTGGATCATATGGAATGTAATGGAAAAATGTAAGAAGTAGGAGGAAAAATGTTTTTTTTTATTTCTGCAAGTTTGTCTTGTTTTTTGTGTTGTGACCATGGAAAACCAGAACTCCGTCATTTCCAGCATGTAATTATTAGGTTCATGGAGCCGTTCATGCAATTATTTATTTTGTGGTTTACCGCATAAACGCCAAGCTGAGCTCTTGTGTGCAGTGTCTGTACATGTTCTCCGCATGACAGCCTATCTGGGAGTTAAAGAAGCACTTCTTGAGGTTGAGGAGGAATAAATGCTGAGTGTTTTCAGGTGCTTCATTTCTCTCCAAGGCCTTAAATGATCTAGTTATGGCTTTTGGTAGAGGTTTGGATCGTCATTTATCTTCCCTAAATTAGTCTTCTGTTTATTGCATCATGGCTCTGACTGATTGGCAACTTTAACAATGTGTAAACAATTAAAAGACTATGATTAGAGTCAAGGATTTAAAAGTAAAATTAAAGCATTCAAACAGTATTAAATGTTGTGTTATTTATTATTTTGTTGTTAGTGTTTTGGAAAAATTCCTTATTTGCTATTGGTCAGTGTTTTTTTGGCATTACAATACACAGAACAACTATTAATGTAATACTCAAATTCACAGAGAAGCACTGGGACAAGCAATGAATCGTGACCGTTGGCTATTGGTGTATAACAAAATAAGTACATTTTTTGTGTTCATTAACTTGGGTGACATTTCCCCCCCTAGATACTGTACCTACGATGCTAACAAAAGTGATAACAAGACATTTTAAATCCTTAAACATTACTTTAAAATGATAAAAGTGCAATTTGTTGTTTGGTAATAAATTAAAATGGTAATCAAAGGCAAATCTCTGTGGTCTAAAAGATTACAGAATGTCATTATTTTGTCATGAAAAGCTTATATTAGGTGTCATACAGCTCTTCGAAAACTACCCAGTAATTTTACTACGGATTTATTTTATTTGCAAAATTTAACTACATAATTTAAATCGATTCTCCGATCTAAAATGAGAAGATGAATTTCTCAGACCAGACCAAATGCAAGACGTTCTCCATCATTTTTATCAACACACAACATAACAAAAGCAAAAACGCTAAACAAAATACTTCAGGACAATGACACACAAAAACATAAACACACAAAAAAGTGTGGAATACAACAACGATGAACAAAAACTGATACAACAGGGCAGGAATAAATAGAGGAACACATTAGGGAGAACTAGACACCGGTGGGAAAACACATGACCTTGAAGGAGTGGAATAATCATGACATCGGCACGTCTATCATTTTATTCAGGATTTTACAGTGGCTGTTAACATATACAAGACAATCCTAGATGTCCATTTCCAAAATTTAGGACCTGGAGAATCTAAGGATGTTGTATCAGGGTCTGTGGTTGTGTGTATTTATTGTTAAATAAAGGATTTTGATATAATTTAACTAGCTAGAATTGGGATTGTGTGTGAAGAGTGTGATTGTGCCGCGGTCTATTAGATAAAAAATAGCCAGATATTAAAATATGGTATTAAAATATGACATTATAAACTAAAAAAATTGCATTTAGTCACTTAGTGACATGATGATGTATTTATTTGCTTTTTTGTGCCGGAGTAATATATTATTCCTATTTATGTTTGCTTTGATATTAACTAAAAGACGTTATGAGTTATCTTATCACAATCTAATGATGTTTAAACGCCGAAATGAAGGTTCTAAAATGAGTACTAATTCACCCCTATTTAGAATTTTTAGATGTTGCCTCTAACTTCTTTCATTAATTTTTATTCATTTGAAAAGGCATCAGAGAAATCCCAAGTATCTGTTTTCCCACCAAGATGAGAAAGAAAGATCTGTTTACTGCAGCAGGACATGAGGTTTATAAATGAGACAGATTTGCATGTTTATGATATACTGTAGTGTGTCTGATATTATGCCAAGGTGAAGGTTAGCTGGACAAACTTAAGACAGAGCTGGCCTTTTCATCTCTCACGGTTGTGCTGTAACCACTTGTTGTTTCATCTTTGATTAAGAAATCATATTCCTGAGAAAGTTTATGCATTTCAGACTTTTTTACTCATGGCAGCTTTAGACTTGCAGATTTTTTCCTAGCGTGACACTTTTCCAAAAATAGATTTTCCCTTCTGTCTGCGTTCATGGCTTTGCATAATGATCACGACCGCAGAGCGAGGCAGAGAATCACAAGTCACACGTCATTTGCCCAGACTGAGCGCGATGCTCTCACCAGGGGGATCAAGTGCGCTTCCTGGATTTGAGAAATGGACATCACAGACATGGCAAATATGCCCGTGACAGAAGCAAAAATAAACTCGTAACATCACATGAGCCAGAGGGGAAAAAAAAGGAATGATCTGTTTCCTGAGTGTGGAAAAAAAATACATTCAGGCACCTTTACAAAGGCTGGCAGGCCAGGGATCGAGTCTAGCCAAACAGCTGGAGTCCTGGAATGACAGGGTTCAGCTGGAAATACTGAGTCAGTTTAATTTCTCCAATAGTTAGACCAATTTGTCTCTTTGTATACCAGAAACAGTGTCATTGGGGCCATGGCCACATTGCATACTAAGAAAAAAGAAATGCTGAATCAGCATAAAGTAAAGATGGATAATAAAATGTATGTGGATAGAGAAATGCTAAAGGAGAATAGTGTATATCAATGTATATCAATACAACTCCATTAAAAAAAAATTCACCTTGGCAGCCTGGGAAAAATAATTTTTAGATTTTTCTTAGAGTATGTATATAATTTTTAAAAATGATGGGTTTCCTAAAATAAAGTTTAATTTGCTGAAACTAAAGTTAGGTTTAGAAATTTAATAAAACATGTATTCTTTTTTTCTTTTCATTATTATTATTATTTTTTTACAGTAGATGTGTCACAGTGTTGTCTTATTTTTTTATTTTATATATTTTGTCCCATTACTTGTGATTTTTGAACAGAGATCTCAAAGGAAGGCCATATGTACACACGGATGATATACAAATGTGTATAAAACAAAAAAGTATAAATATATAAATATGAATATAAATATAAATATATAAATATATAATGACAATGTGAAACTCTGAGAAAACTCACAGTGAAATGAACAGCTATGTACAGTATAAGTTTCATATGTCTCCTGATTTGAAACATATTCTGACCTTACTCTCAATTAGTTTTGGCTGTGTTAGTGATACATGAACACATGTATCTGATGTACTGTAAGTCAACAGCTTTACATGCTCAAATCTATGTGTATTTAGATAATCTGCTCACCAAATTGGCCCTGTTGGCTCTTCTTCATCAGCAATGTGAGTGTATGACTATTCTATTATCCTACTATTCTGTATGACTAAAATCTACTGTATTATTTTGTGTATGACTCAAATGGTTTTAATTTATGAACCGCAGAATGTATTCTAGCTCAATTGTACATGGAATTTTACTCACAAAAAACATAAGACTTTAATGTAGTAACACTGTCTGTATGTGTGCCTGTGTAGTTTATAAACACAAGCATTATATTTTAAGAAATCCTGGATAAAAACTCCACAGGGCGAAATGCAGGCATATTTCTTCTCAGCGTTAGCTACATCACTCAAGATCATAACTGATCAAAACCAGTCATTTAATCTCAATCGTGCATGTATTTATTTATTTATTTATTTATTTATTTTTTATTCATTTATTCATTCATTTTATAATATTTTTGACCTAACATAATTTAAACGTCACTAGGGTGTCACTAAGATTGAAAACTAAATGACATGAATGCAACACAATTAGTTGACAAGATATTAAACTGTGAAATAGTCTTGAATTTATTCCATATGGAATTTCATCTACTTATAATATAAGGGAAATATGCACATTTCAAACTTTGGGGAAGAAAAAAAGTCAGGCATTTATCATAACTCTGAAGGGCTCTGTTTTCCACACTTTTCTACTGTCTTTGACCACTTTGTTTATGTCCAACATATTTTTATCACTGAGTCTCTGGTGTATTCTGTTGTTTGTCACAGGTCTGTGTGTTTACCAAGGCAGCTGGCTGTAATCATCCCATCTCTGCATCCAATTATCATTTCAATCAGGCCTAATTAACAGTGCAACCGCATTAAAGATCAGATGTACAGATGGATCACGAGTACAGGAAACTATAAAACACTGCATGGCTGTGAATGCCAGAGATGCAGGTGTGTAGACGCAATTCTATCAAACTGCCAAACACACACACACGGGCACAAGTAAACATGCTTTGACATGAATTCACTCACTTTTACACTCACATTCTACTGGTTTCATGGATTACATGTGAAATCCACCTCTTTCCTAGAAATATCTGGCTGGTTAATAAAAAGCTTTGTGTAAGCCTGGTTCAAGACTTTCAAAATAGAAACATCAGCAGTGGACTTCCAGTCTGAAACCTGGCGAGTATCTTGAAGGCCACACACACTCCTACACAGAATAGACTATTGTGCTGTGTTATTTTTCTTTATGCAAGATAAACACAGATGAAAAGCCTGATCGCCGGGATAACCCTCACAGCCTGGAGGTGGACTGACGGCTCGGAGCCGAACAAAGCATGTAAGTGATGCTCATGACTTTAAAGTGAAAATCCACTATCTACTGTATAATCTTTATAATTAACATATGATGGAGTCTGAGATTTGTTTTGTATTTAAATGAGTCCGAGTTGTCTTTTTTTCCATGCTGCATATACAGTAAGTCTTTGCTTTATATCAATCAGCATTGTCTCTGTCTGTACCTGAGTGCAAGTGATGGTTTAAGGAAGATTCTATACTCTTCTGTTGTGTAACCAAAACTAACAAATTAGCACCAGAACTGCTAAGCCCATCCCTAATTATTCACTATAAACATATTCCATCTGCTTCATGGTGGAGTTTATGCTTTTAATCCTTAAATTACGGTGGCCGAGAAGTGAAAAACACATTAACAAATCCGAAAGCACATTAACAAATCCGAAAACAAATTAACAAATCAGAAAACACAACGACAATTCAGACAAGTCGGAAACGGTAGGTATAGATTGTGAATGGAAACTTACCGATATACAGGTATGGAATCTTATGTGTAATGTGTAAAGTTCTCCGTTTAAATATAAGAAAACCACATTCATTTACACCTGTCCAGTTTAATCTGAAATGCGTCCCAGACCACCTCCTGAAGTGGTTTGAGGGATCGGATTTATATCCGTCTCGAAACCGTTTCGGAGGGCATTTACACCTGGTCTTTTTACGATCGGATAGCTATCGGATCACAAAAAACACTTGAAGTGACCAGGTGTAAAAAGCCCCTATGATGTGTCGTGCAACGATTCAGACAACCTGCAAGAGGTAGGTATAGTTTGTGAATGGAAACTTACCTATCATTGTGATCGGTAAATTTCCATTCACAAATTATACCTACTTCTTCCGGACTGTCTGAATTGTCGTTGTGTTTTCGGATTTGCAAATGTGTTTTGCACTTCTCGGCCACCGTATTAAATAGTGTAAATGGGCAATTTATGATAGCTCACTGAAAGTCATATAGAATTAAAAAGGATTTTGGCCAAATGTTTTGTCCTGCACACACCTGATATTAATAATGCATCGTCCAGCTGTTATGTAATTTTCCCCCATTTTCCTCATGGGATGTTACATGAGCTGAGTGAAACAGAAGATTTAAGCCCCTTCAGACAAATATTTCAGTATTTACACTCAACAAATAATAGCAGTTTTCCCTCTGTGGACTCAAACCACAACCGGACATAGCTCATGTGTGACGTGCTGAACAGACTATGAACAGTGGCATTTCTCCTTAGAGGTATTTCATTGCAGCTTATTTACTCTGAAATAATTTGCCAGACATCAAAGCTTTGGTATTTTATAGTGCACAACTTTATTAATGCCTACAGGGATTGATGTGTATAATTTAGCCTGATGTAGCTGCTAACTACAGTTTGTGTAATAATTCAGCTCCAATCTGGTACAAGCTGTATAACTAACGTGAACTTTATCTTCTTTAAGTATTGTATTATTAAAACTTCTAACTGCTTCCACATGTGTATTTAAACTGTTATTTAATCTGACAATTACCTCACTGCACAGTGTAACTTTTGTATATTATATTTAATACAAGCATATAAAAAATAGTATTAATAATAATAATATTCTACATAGTATATATATAGTATATATAGTATATATAGTCTCCTTTGTTGATGTTTCCAGATCTAGTAACTCATCAGGACAGTTCATGAACATGTGCTTGGGTTTAAAGGTTAATTGTTGTCTTGCAGAAGCAGTTTTATGTGAGGAATGCTATACCGAACATCTTGCTCTAAGGAAAGAAAAAAGTAAATGTGCAAAAGAAGGCATGAAATGTATATATGGCTCTTTCCTAGTCGTTCTGGCATAAATCAGTCCGATTGCAGGTGTAATAATAAAACAGTAACAGAGCCTGTCCCAGTAGAGGAATACTGGAAAAATGGGCTACTTGTGGGACCCATAGAGTCATGTGCAAAAGTTTGCACCCCTTGTGGTTTTTGAATGGAATATCAGAAAGCATACTTCTATTTAAATTATTCAGCATTGGATAAATAGTAATTTCAATTAGTTATTAATGGGTGTATTTTCAATTTAAAATATATATTTACTACCTTCTCAATTATTACAAATATATCATAGGAAGATTTTTCCAGTCTCCAACTGCCCAGTTTCACCCTCCGTAGCCTCAGATTCCAGTTCATGGCTGACAGGAAAGGAAGTACAGGAACAATAAAACCCCTAAAGTTCTCTAAACTCCCAGGGATGATATGAGGAAGAAACCAGTCTCAGAAGAGAACTACTGCTCACATTATGATTTATGTTTTTCACACCATTTTCTTTAAATTCTAGAGACAGTATGTGAAAAAATCCCTGCAGATCATCTGTACGAATATAACTTAGAGGCTTAAGGTTGAGATACTTCTAACTTGATGGAAACGTTTTATTGAATTTTTTTTCCGGATGGAGATGGACAGATGCTACATATAATAATGAGGCGAATTAAAAGAAGAAGCAACTACAATAAATGAGAACTACAGAACAAGGTTTGAGATTTAGATCCCACATCCCTGCTGAATGAATCATTCATTTTCTGTCACACCATATCAGTCTGTCTTTCTCTCCTCCATGTACCTCACTTCATCTATTCTTCTCTTCTGTCTCCCCCCGAAAAAAAAAAAAAGCTCCCTCTTTTCATTCTGGCTGCTGAAGGAAGTGGTTTGTGTGCAGACAGTGTTTGACTGGGACAGCATCTTGCACACGGGAAACCGGAGAGCAGCACATTAAAAATTCCACCAGAGTAACGCTTTCCGTGAGAAGGGATTTAGTGGTCTGATGGTGCATGAATAGGAGGATTGCAGTGTGTATTGATGGAAGATGCTGATGGAAAGATGTAATGGGGTACCTACAAAATATTTTATTTCTAATCATGACACTGACCCCTGTTGGTGGAGGCTTATCAGTACAGAATCTGACCTTCAATGGTTCTTTATGGTTGTATCTTGATTTTCCTTGATGCTTGTCCCTTTGTAGCTTGAATGGCTTCAAGTCATATTTGATACGCTTTCTTAATTTGTTTCAAACCTTTAGCCAGACATGGCTGTTGAAATGAGAACCGTATAATTGAGCTGATAAAATGCCTGGCGCAGACCGGATTGCTATCTGTAATGATTTCTTTTCAACTTCAAAAGTCTTTATTTAGTATGTCACTTATTTGTGTATAAAAATACACCAAGATTGTGTTAAAAGCTTGCACATAATTGAGCAAAATACTATAATTTTACTCCTAGTGCATATTTGATCAGGTAAAAGTTCTTTAAGTGTTGTGCATGAGTCAGTCAGAAAAATCAGAACAAGAATTCTTCTCATCTTATCAATAAATCAATCATATGTAATGTCTTAAAATACTTTTACTTTAGTTTGAATGCCTATTTCAAACTCTCAGTTCCACGTTTTGCCATTCAGCTTGGGTTGAACCTATTGATTGGTAAATAATTTAAAAATGTGACTAGATTTTTAAAGATGAAAGGTCATGGCTTCTGTAGGATATCCTTTGTTGTTGTTTAAGAGATAATGAGAAACACTGCTATAAAACCATTCACGTTTACTTCAGACTGTCTTATTTATAGTACTTAAGCATTAAAAGGAGACTTCAATCATTTTAGTTGTTGTTCTGCATCTTTATAAGAAGGGAATTTAAGCAAGTTTGTTATTTTGACCTCATTTGCACTTGTTTGGTTGGATGTGTACTGTGTTGTGATAATCT
>NC_062518.1:6581454-6641454 GCF_022655615.1 Tachysurus fulvidraco
GTGCAAAGTTCCGAAAGAAAGAAAGAAAGAAAGAAAGAAAGAAAGAAAGAAAGAAAGAAAGGACATGAATACTGAAGTTAAATGATATGTAACAAAGAAAGATAAAGATTAACAATTTTATGATGTACATAAGAGAGTGAGTGAGGGAGAGAGTCAGAGTGAGAGAAAGAGAGAGAGATAGAGAGAGAGGGAGGAAGAGAGGGAGAGAAAGATAGAGAGATAGAGAGAGAGGGACGAAGAGAGGGTGAGAAAGATAGATAGAGAGAGAGAGAGAGAGAGAAAGATAGAGAGATAGAGAGAGAGAGGGAGGAAGAGAGGGAAAGAAAGATATATGTATATATATAGATATATATATATATATATATATATATATATATATATATATATATATAGAGAGAGAGAGAGAGAGAGAGAGAGAGAGAGAGAGAGAGAGAGAGAGATTAAAGAGGTTAAAGGGACAGTTATTTGCCTTTAGCACAAGGTCAGCTATTTCCTCTTACGCTCCTATTAATAGACCGGGTCAATACAATCAAACAGTAGCACACACAATCTTCAGATGAAACTACGACTGATCATGACATTATCTGAGTCACATGACACTGATATGTACGTTTGGAACAGTGTGTGTATTGTGTGCATGTTTGTAACATTGAATCTTCATTGAAACTTTTAGATACCGATTCCCACAATTCATACACAAACATAAAGACTCTATATTAAAGGGACATTCTTCAGCCCATCAATCCTCATACACAAGGTGCTACACACTCAAAGGTATGTACATTTTCTTCACAAAATGAGTGCATAATTTTAGGGTAGAGTGTATGTGGGCAAACTGGGAGCAGGAACAGAAACCAGAATTTAACTAGTGATAGCGTTTAGAGAAACTCAAGGCAGGTAATCAGTGAGGCAGGTGACCAGTTCATGTGACTGGCAGGATTGCTGGGATATGGAGTACTCGTCAGACATCTGGTGCCCAAAACCAGCGTTACATAACATAACAAATGTGTGTTATATACAATAGTGTCTTTATAATACCAGTATATGTTTTATTTCCATTGTAAGTGAGTTTTAAATATCAAATAAGGAGGTTTTCATTCTATTCTCAGCACAGATGCAGTGGATGGGGATTAAACTGACCATCAGTGGAGTGTTGCTTTAACTCTTTATCTCTGTGTGTGTGTGTGTGTGTGTGTGTGTGTGTGTGTGTGTGTGTGTGTGTGTGTGTGTGTGTGTGTGTGTGTGTGTGTGTGTGTGTGTGTGTGCGTGTGTGTGTGAAATGACTCCTGTACTTGCCTGCGGCTTTCAGCTGCTCCCATATAAAAAACTTTGATGTTTAGTCAGGCAAGAGGTTAAAACTGCTTCTCCACAGCCAGGGAGATAATATCAGCTTTGTTTTATTGTGCCTGAGGCTTAGTACTTCCCCATGGTACAAAGCAACACACAGAAAATACACAAATTAACAACACACAAAAATCATTCACATCTGTACCGTACACATTCAGCCTGCAGAGTTTGATCTGAACCTCGCCATAGATACAACCAAGTTACCTCAGGTCGTGTGTGTGTGTGTGTGTGTGTGTGTGTGTGTGTGTGTGTGTGTGTGTGTGTGTGTGTGTGTGTGTGTGTGTGTGTGTGTGTGTGTGTGTGTGTGGACTAGAGAGAAAGAAGGAAAATGTCCACTATTTAACCGAGGGTGTTTTTGTTAGCAAGTGCTTTGCCAATGTCAAAATCACTAGCAGGATTTTATTTTTAATCTAATTACTAAAATGTCAAAGTGTTTAACTTTTTTCTTTCCTCTGCTGTAGATGTGTGAGGATTTCTCATTATGGATGTAAATCTAAACTCAGATCTTGAGAGTACCAACTGTAAATGTTGAAAAATGTAATTAATTTGAATATTTTAATATAAAGTGTGTAAGCTCAGCTTGTTAAGGTTAAACCCAGAGCAACTGATTAAAGTCATATGAAAGGTATTTGACACTTTAGTTTCACAATGAAAGTGCTATATAAATGAAGATCAGTAGAAGTAGCCGCAGCGGTAATAGAAGTAGTAGTCAATAGTCATAGCAGTAATAGTTGTAGTAGTGATGAACCGGTGACTTCCTTTTCCTCTTTAACCCGTCAGAATAGAGATTGAAATCAAACAAGGACAACATGGAGACAATGCAACTTCATTCATACTAAAAGAGTCATTGAGCTCACAGCTTTGCATGTGTGTGTGTGTGTGTGTGTGTGTGTGTGTGTGTGTGTGTGTGTGTGTGTGTGTGTGTGTGTGTGTGTGTGTGTGTGTGAGCAAGAGCATTTCCCAAGTCATACTCCACTCTACACGCATTTGTCCGAGAGCCAGAACATGATAAGGAGAGTGTGTCATTTATAAATATCCACCTAAGAGAGGACAGAGAATCAGAATGAGAGGTTTTTACCTACTGTAATTTCCAGCAGAGGCTCTACGGTCATGTGTTAAATAGTGAAGTTTAGACATTAAGGACAGATATACAAAGATGAGAGACTGAGAGAAGGCTGTTACTGGTGAATGAATACAGTGGGACTCTGATAACCAGCAGCTGTGAAACAGTGTTTGTGTGTGTGTGTGTGTGTGTGTGTGTGTGTGTGTGTGTGTGTGTGTGTGTGTGTGTGTGTGTGTGTGTGTGTGTGTGTGTGTGTGTGTGTGTGTGTGTGCGTGCACGCGTGCGTGTGTGTGTTTATTTGTCTTTGACACGCCATTCCTTTTTTCTGATGCAAAGCTGTAACACAATGCTAAGCATATATCACACTAATAGTAATACTTGTGTATACATAATAAAAAAGTTCATTGAATCATCACATATTTAATCTTTGCATGTATTGTAAAAATAACTATAGTCATTGATAAAGTAAAACAAAAAGAAAAAGGAGCTGGATAGAATGTTTGACATGTCTGACATATACACAGTAAGATGACAGTAAGAAGTGTGACCTCCGATTGTATTGGTGTAATAAAACATTAATAACATTATAACCTCAAACTTAAAATGAATTTGAGAGTCTATTACACCTGCTGTAGGCTTACATCTCATTGTACAGTCTAGCAGCTCGTTTTGATTGGTTTTAAACATTTCTTTAAATTTGTTTGATACAGCAGGTGTTGCCCAAAGTCATATTTTTAATCAGGGTTGCCAGATTTAAGCAAAAAAAAAATATATATATATATATATATATATATATATATATATATATATATATATATATATACTGATATTTTTGCTTTGTGTGTGTGGATTAAAGGTCACTGAGGTGCATATCCATCCAAACTGAATTGTGAACGAGGACTTTCTTAAGTCATGGATGCAGCACACTCGTAAAATAAATCTTGTATACACTTTGAATCTGCCATTTGCTGACTAATGCTGGAAAAATCATCAGAATTTTAAGTGTGCTCTATAGAGATTATCTTCTTCCTTATGGCAACTGTGAGCTTGACTCACTTGTCTCAGTGTGGATTCTGATACAAGCCTGCTGGGACTTTACCAGTTCTGGGGTCATGATGGATTTCTCTCGCTGTAGATCATCACAGTCCTTGATGTGGCTCAGTGGAAAAATAGAGATGTCATTTTTTGTAAAGAAACCAGAACAGGAAAGAGGGAGGAACATCCAGAGACACAGTTAATGAGAGGTAGGAGATGAAATGCACAGAAGAGATCCGAGACTGAAGCATGAAAAAGAAGTAGAGAGATGGAGAACGCAGTCTAAGATATGCAGGGAAAAGGGTTTTATATGTCTGCTTGACCTGTTCAAGTTATTAAAGTCTGTATTTCTAGATAACAAAGGATTTATTGGATGCTGGATGCACATGTAGGTTCATCTGAAAAGCTGAAAAGATTTATGGTGTGTGACACTGACTGGAAAGATGAGCCTATTTTACAGGATTATAGCTTTGGAGTGTGTTTGTGTGAGTGGTTCGTAGTGATGTGCATGACTAGAAGAGGAAACCTTTCCTCCTACACTGTGCTTCACAGCTACAGCGACAGCAAGGAGGAAGAGAAAATGTGGGAAAGTGATAGCCGAGTCACTCATTATGTAGAGTGCTTTTACTCTCTACAGAAAATGTCTAACACCTAGTGTCTGGCAGAAAGGAACGTGACGGACGATTCTGATGTACATTTGGCATTTCCTATTTATGCATAAACAAAATTGACAAACATATATACAGTCAGGGTTGGACAGGATACTCGACAATGTACTTATACAAAAACAATTTTTTTGTCCAGCGAATGTTTCATAATTCATCAGAATTACTAATTCAGTTCAGTTTTATTTTATTTTATTTGTATAGTGCTTTTAACAACAGACATAGGTGCAAAGAAGCTTTACAGGAATATAAAAATCCAGAATACAAATTATAATGTTTAAAATTTACATTTACATTTATACCTAATGAGGAAGCCAGTGGCAACAGTGGCAAGGAAAAGACGATATGAGGAAGAAACCTTGAGAGTAGCCAAATTAGGTTACTCAGGAGATTTAGCCTACCACAAGACTCTTAAAGCAATATTCAATAGTCAAGTCAAAAAGATTTTATTGTCATTTCAACCATATATAGCTGACACAGTACATAGTGAAATAAGACAACATTTCTCCAGGACCCTGGTGCTACATAGAACAAAGACAGCAACTGTGCAACCTGGTGCAAACAGTGCAAGACAAAAGCAAACAATACAAGACAATACACAAAAGCAGCACCGACCAGCAGTGACCACACCTTAAGCAACCAAGTGCATAAAAATTCAAGAAAATTGTATTTACAGTACCTCCATCAAAATATTCACCAAAAAATTTAACTCATAATTATTTCCTTCCATCAAAGATTATAATATATAACATGTTTGCTTTGTTATTAACTTTGACCCACTTAACACTTATCTTCTTAATTAGATGGAACTAGTACTACTAAGATTTTAGTCTAGCTAGTTAAGGTCAGTCCCATCCAAGTTGTTTCCTACATGTTTTGTTCAGTTGGCAGTTGAATGTAGAAACTGCAATGGAGAATGCTTTCCCACTGCTAGTGTTTTTTATAACTAGAAAAGAAAAAAAAAATGACTTTAAGCTCATGAGATTACTTCCTCACAAACAGTTGGCATAACTTAGTTTAATAAACTAAACAAACTTTTCCCAATTTAGTTAGCTCTATTTGTTATTCAGTGGCAATGGGCTGGAGGTGAAGCTGAAGACAAACCCCTTAAACCCAAACAAGTCTGATTACAGCACACTGACATGACAGAAACGCAGCATAACAAAGGAATGCAGCTCCGACATTATTTAATTTGCTTGAATATAATTTTTATATGCTGTTGGATTTCACAAAATGTTCCCATTATCTCTGAACATCAATCAGAGTTTCCACATTTTAAGCACAGTAAAACAGACAGCACAGTGTTAAGCTGGATGTCATTACCATAAGCATTATCATTATCACTCTCATTATGCTCAGCTAAGCAAATACAACAGACAAACTGGTTGCATGTCAAGAATAAAATATGTTACTGTCAGGACCCTGGCAGAGGTGGCTTGGAGACAGACCCGTACGCAGGATAGCTTCAAATGAAAGGGGTTTAATACAATAGGAAGACAAACATAAACCACAACACACAGGGAATACACAATATAATCAATGAAGCCGCGCTGCCTAATGCAACGCGGCTCACATATATAGTGACTTGGACAATCACACACAAAGGGAAACAGGTGTGATGACCGGGGAGGAGCAGACGTGGACGGGGCAATCACGTGACACAAACAAACAACAAACGCACATGGCACCAAGTCTGCGCTGATCCGTAACGGATCCGCGCTAATCCCTAACAGTTACATTTGTACACCGACTGATGAATTAGCAGTGAGGCCATGTCTAAGAATTGCACTATAACCAGACATTGTTTTGTTATTTCAGTTACACTTATTAGCTATAACCATCTGCCTAATATTCTTTGGTTCACTTTTGTGCTGACAAGGTAGCTCTGACGTGTTGATGCATGGGCATCAACCGGGCATGACCGCCGGAGGTGTGCTGTGGTCTCTGGAACCAAAAAGTTAGCAGCAGATTTATTCATGCACCCTTCATCCATTGCAAAAAGGTTTAGTTCTGATGCTCATGTGCTCATTGTAGGTGCTTTTGGGGTGGACATGGATGCAACTCTGAATGCAACCATATACACAGCAAATTGTGATGCATTGTGTGTTATGATAAACTCTTATCAAAATCTGCATTTTTTTTTAGTACACATTTAACCAACAGTAGCTCTTCTTTGGGATCGGACCAGATGGGCTATCGTTCATTCAACACTTCATCAGTGAAACGTTAGCATTCATACAAATCAATCTAATTCACCAGTTGTCCTTCCTTGGATTACTTTTAGTAGGTCGTACCTATTGCATACTGGGATAACCCCACAAGACTTGTTGTTTTGGTGGAGATGCTTATCTAACCATCACAGTTTAGCCCTTGTCAAAGTTACTCAGATTTTTACACACTCCATTTTTCACATCAATTTCAGAGCTGATATCCCACTCTTTGCTAGCTTGTCCTCGGCATGTATGTTGTGTTTTTCTGGCCTTGGTGTGTCTACAGGATATAGCACCTTAAAGATGTCCTACCAAACGTATTTCATTACTTTTGTGGTAATGTCTGAAGTTTACCATGGACTCTGTAACATTTTTTGTGGACAAAATGCCTTGGTTACCTTGTTTCAAGCCATTCTAGTGTGGTATAGAAAGCCTGCAGGAAGACTCAGCTCGATTTGTGCCAGTTCTCATTAATATTCAATGAGCTATGCTGCTTGGCTCCGATTGGCTAACCGCTAAGATATGAGAGCATGACTATTCATTCACCTAGTGCAATAAGTAGCATAGGCTAGAGGAACTTTGTTTACAATCACCTGGAATTGCGGCAGAATGGCTTCTTCGGGTATATTGACGTTCAGCCATCCTTGCTGTATAGGAAACTCACTGAGCTACATGAATTCTGTGGGCGCGGTCTCAAGTGGGAGAGCTCATGAATAGTAATGAGCTCCATCATTTCTACGTCACACTGAGCAGCTTTTCTAACTGACCTGATTTCTCCACTTATTTCTTTTCAGTGTCTAAAGCTGACAGGGGAGGTAGCAGTTCATTTTCATATTCCCGACACAACACAAACACATATGAACATAACACATATCAAAAAATACAAGTAAGAACGGTTTTGTGTGGAAGGGCACCTTTAATTGCTACCTCAACTCATGCAGAAGTTGTGGGCCATATCCTTCTCATGCTGATATAAATGATCATTAGAGGACGGGTTCCCTTCAGGTTCCTCTCAAGTTTTCTTCCTTCTGTCATCTCAGTGTGCCTTTTCTTGAGATTGCTGCCACTAGCTTGCTCAGTTGGTACCTAATTCTATATCCACATTTCTGTGAAACTGCTTTCTGAAGTTTCATTTCAGTTTTTGAAACTACAGATCAACTATGAAGCCAAATAATTAAATCATTTCATTATGTGTGCATTATGCACAGATATTTTGAATTCTGTCACCCTATGGTATACTCTTCCCATGCCTTGTCATGCTGTCATGCTGTAGTTGTTGCAGTGTTTCACTGGTTTAAGGACAAACATTTAGTGTCATTCTTCATTATAGTGTTATTCCACTTTCTGCTTTTCCCGTTAGGGGTTGCCACAGCGAATCATCTGTTTCCACCTAACTCTATCCCCACCATCCTCTACTCTCACACCAATTAACTTCATGTCCTCTTTTAACACATCCATACTGTATATCTTCTCTTTGGCCTTCTGCTTAACCTCTTACCTGGCAGCTCCGTCTCCAACATCCTTCTACCAATATAACCATCTCCCTCCTCTGTACATGTCCAAAACATCTCAATCTAGCCTCTCTGACCCTGTCCCCAAAACAGCCAACCTGAGCTGTCCCTCTGATGTGCTCGCTCCTAATCCTGTCCATCCTCATCACTCCTAAAAAAAACCTCAATATCCTCATTTCTGCTACCTCAATCTCTGCCTCATGTCCTTTCCTCACTGCTACATTATTTCACCCATACAGTAGATCTGCTCTCACTACTGTCTTGTACACCTTTCCTTTGATTCTTGCTGACAATCTTCTGTCACACAACACTCCTGACACATTTCTCCACCCGCTCCAACCCGCATGTACTCGCTTCTTCACCTCTTTTCCACTGACATGTAGTGTCATTATTCAAAATAAATGTAAATAAATCACTCATGCTCATTAGTATTCCTATACATTAGACATGAGATCATGTTGGCACCACATGAGTGTGTGTAGTGTGTATTGTGTGTAGTGCGTGTGTGTGTGTGTGTGTGTGTGTGTGTGTGTGTGTGTGTGTGTGTGTGTGTGTGTGTGTGTGTGTGTGTGTGTGTGTGTGTGCAAGACTGAAGGAGTAAAAGAGAGCAGTAAGAGTTCACATTCTTCCCTGACATTCTCTGGCTCTCAGTGCTGTTTTTTGAAGCGTCCTGCACTTTGTCTCTGTGCCAAGCTGTTTCTTTTCTCATAGAATGCAATGGTAAGAAAGCAAGATGTGTCTGTTTGTGAGTGTGTGAAAAATAGTGCATGAAGGAAAGCAATGTTAGAAACTTTCAATGTAGGGAAAACTACATTCCCACATTCTTCACATTCAGTGGAGAAGTGGTTGAATTATACATCACACTCTCACTACTCACTGCTGTATATAAAAACACTTTTTTCTTTTAAAAGATTTTCTAGCTTTATAGAAAAGTGACACATTGGTATCATTGTGTATTATGTGTAGAGACGTGTGAGACTAATTCCACTGCTGACCACTCCTGAATAAATTATTTTTGGGTATATGATAAAGCTAAATACAACTTTAGCTTAAAATAATAAAATAGAAAAATAATATCCCTGCATGAAAGAGTGTATTTCAGTGCCACGTGTTGCACATCACTATCCAAATCAACTGATGGTAGCTGTTAGAAGATGATCCAGAATCGTTTTTCAATGGTTCCTGAGTCAAAGACCTTCTAGACACTGCAACAGACAGCGCATCCTCTAGCCAAGGAAGGCTATAAGCTATAATAAAGTCATAGCTGGTGGACACAAGCTTCCAGACTGCACACTCTTACAGTCTGCAATTTGTCCACATAAGAGGAATTATACCTCAGTGAAGTGTGAAAGTATACTTAAATGTTATCACCAGAATCTCAAAGGAATTTTTCAAACATCTTATGGAATCTTTTGAGAGCCCGTATTCATATATTGTTGTATATAAAGTGTCCAGTGAGTGTATATCAGAGAAGAGAATACAAAAATCTTGTTCCTTATGGATCCATGAAGCACAGTGGTTTGTTAGTAATAGGTTTACTCTGAACACACAGGGTTTTTATGTCCCTAAAGACAGACCTGGCTGATGTACGTGAAACCAAATGCTACTGAGCCTCTAGCATTTTTTTTTTTGTCAGTACATGGATTTCACTTGTGAAATGCAAGCTACATTCAAACCTCAAAATGTTTTAGATATAAGTCCTCCTTCTCTTGTTTACTCTGTCTTTGCCTTCCAGCTTGTTTGTTGAGACAGTTAATAATATTCTGTCTGACAGCCCATGCATCTGTACTGAATATAGGAGGTGAGAACAAAGGAATAATTCTGTACACGATGGAATTACTGAGCCCACAGTCATACATGATCATTCATATGATAAATCAGTTGTGTTCTGTTCTGTATGAGAGACGGCCAGCTTATAGGCTTATGGATAGAGATGCTGGTTTCAAGGCATATCTACAGTATTACAACAAGGTATGACACGACTGAACGACGAATAGCTTTAATACTTTCAATAATATAGATCTAGTAAGGATAAACAGCCTATATATGCTAATGTGGAAGCTAGAGGCAAGAATCGCCTGGACCTCTGAGAATGAATTACTTTTTAGTCAAAAGAAATGTCAAATGTGTAAATGACATCAGCATGAAACTGGAAGCTACAAGGTTATGCGTGTATTTTGCATTATTTATCCTAAATGAATAGTTTTGTTTTATAACCTAATGTTTTTGTATTTATTATATATAAATATACTGTACACAATTCAAGACTAGATTTATTCAAACCAGATTATACCCAGGTGAAATATTGTGAATTCATTTGAGTGCCACCAATTGACTGCCTCTCATAGGTATGGAAATTATATCACTTTTTAAAATTTAAATATTAATTTCTATTTTACCCAGGGAATTCTATTACACGGTGCAGTAACCAACAATACTGCTCTGGGAATAGTAATGATTATACAGATCTGTACCCTTGTCTTTGTAAAGACAGGATGTCCTTTCAGTTTATAGTCCGGTAAAAGTGCAAAGCTGCAGTATAGTGACACGGTATAAACAGGTCATCAGCAAATTCATCTCACTGGTGTAGGCCCTGCGGTTTCATGGTTATAGCCACGTCAGCAAATCCTTCGACAGTAAAGAGAAATCAATTATCTCCTCTTCTCCTCTTTTAGCACAAAGTAAACACAACCATATGGGGCTCAAAGACTCTGTTTCCCAATAAAAACAAATAAAGCAGCTAATGGTGTTAAATGTGACTGGTTAAAAGGCAATGGGTGCATCCACACTACTCTTAAATCCTCTGAGGTCTCAGGTCTGAATGAGTGCATAGTCCCATGCAGTAAACCAGCATCCCATTCAGAATCAATTCCCATCTCACACCCAGTTTTCCTGGGATAAGCTTTGGATCCACTGCAATCTTAACCAAGATAATGCAGTGACTAGAAATAACCGAGAGTGACTTTATATAAAGTAGGCAAATTGAATCCTACTGTTGCAAAGGGTTTTAGGATGGAATGATGGAAAAAAAAAATGATGGAATGTCTAAAAAGATCACTTTTTAAATCTACAGTGCATACAATTTTCTCTATAAATTAATTATAAACATTTAGAAATGCACTGTGGTTGAGTGGGTAAGATGTTTGTCTGGCACCCTGGGGTTAAACTTGATATTCCATTAAGTAATAATTCCATTATCCACTAAGTAAAAGTAGGATGTAAATGTCCTTCTGATCTATTATTAGGCCTACCGAAGACCTAAAGCTTGTGTTGTATTATTAAACATTAGCTTGTGCTAACGCTGTGTGGGCGCTGACCCAGCCACTGAAGAGTTAACTCTCAGTGCCAGTCCTGAGCCCAAATAAAAAGAGGGTTGCATCAGGAAGGGAATCCGGCGTAAAACATGTGCCAAATCTAATATGCAGACCATGTGATCCGCTGTTGTGACACCGAACAGGGAGCTGCTGAAGGGAGAGAAAGAAAATCTTGTGCTAATGCTGTAGGTGTGGTGAGGCACAATATGCTGTGCTAAGAGTAATACTGTACTGAGAGACTGATAGCCTTGGAAAATATCCAAGTAGAAAGACAAAAGTCAAAATGACACTGCTGCTGTCACTGTGTTTAATCATGTCTGCCTTCATAGCTTACTGTTTAGGTCTGTGATTTATTTTTAACATTATAAAATTATGAAGGTATTTATTCCCTAAAGATCATCTACACAATCACCGGTTCATGATGTTAATCTTTCAATCTTGACCTTTGAAGTCTCTGTTTAATTCTAGGGATGCAACCTTTTATAATGGAAAAGGTGTGTTTGAGGAACAGATGTGGTCTTTGGCTTGACGTCCCAGGACAGATGGTGTGTATGAGGGTTAGCCGAAGCCCTGAAGCTTCTTTCCTTACTCCAGCATGGAGAACCAGCCTGTTCTCATATGCAGCACCAGAAAAAGCAGGCACCCACCTCACAAAAGTCAGACCATAATCCATTTAGAAAGAACCTTCAACAAAACAGAACAAAAGAGAGAATTCTCAAGATACACTGGCTTTTAAATATATTTTTCAACACATATCAACATATACATCAACACTGTTTAATAAAGCACTTTGTGTAGTTTTATTTGACTTACTATAAAAGATTAGCAGTTGTCTGTCTGTTTATCTGTCCATCTTCATGCAACTTCCCCAGCAATACCTGAGATAAAGAAATGGAAATTGATTTAATTAGGTTTGTACAATGTATGTGATTTTTCTGGTGCTTTTATGCTGATGAACAAAGTACAAAAAGAATTAGAGTCCATATGCATTCTAGTAAAATTACCTAGAAATTTTAAGGACGTGAAATCAGAGATAACGCATCTAAGAATAATTTTGGTCTTATAACAGCCCAATTCTGCCAAATGTTCCATGTCTGTGTGTGTGTGTGTGTGTGTCTGTGTGTGTGTGTGTGTGTGTGTGTGTGTGTGTGTGTGTGTGTGTGTGTGTGTGTGTGTGTGTGTGTGTGTGTGTGTGTTTTTGTGAGTATGAGGGTGGGTGTTTTCAGGCAAATTGCCACGTCTGAGCTTTCCTCTTGAGCTGTTGCCCAGATGGTTCTCATTCTGAGTGGTGCTTGTCTTTTGTTGCTTGTGGTGCACCATTGGCAGCTCAAACTGTGCTAAGCTGTCAAGACTTTAATAACTGATAAAAACAGCACTGAACCACCGATCTATACCTGATTGTACTATACATTTAAATACATCTGTGCATCTGCACAATTAAGTATTATTCCAGGAGACTGGCATTAATTTATTGAATTAATACAAACTATAAACCATAATTAAGGAGTATATTGGACACTTGCAGGATAATATCAGGTTATTGACAATAACATGTTATATCATCTAATCAAATTATTAACATGGCTGTATTATCTTTAAACTTGATTGATTGACGGGTCTGAGTCTCAGTCTCAGCATGATGTGGTCTATCTGACACTATGATGGTTATGTGGTTCATCCAAACACCCCAGCCCTTTATCTATTACTCACAATTACCTCCACTTCCTCTCTCGCTTCATATCTTTGTCCCTTCATCTCCCTCCCTCATCCACAGCACACTCACACAGACGGTAATCCCCATTAGTCCATCTGTTACCCAGCTCATTACGCACGCCCAGCTCATTACTCACGCTAATGCTCACTAACGTTATCGACATACATCACGTATACCAAAAACATACACCTGAAAATGAAAAAGAAATGATTTCTATTTAAAATGTTATTTATCTAAAAATAATTTATTCTTAAATTATCCACATTTAGATTATAGATTCTATTTGATTATACTCATTCTGTTACAATATTAAAAATAGAATTAAATGAATGATTAAGAGCATTCTGAACTTTCTGTCAGTGTCAGTGAATACGCTTCCCATCAGCCACTACTCCTCACCGGTTCATGTCACATGACCTTTTGCATCTGTGTTCTGTGTCAAGTTTTGGTAAATGAACACAAGTATTAAGTCCTGTATTACACCCTCATATTTTGTCTAGCTCGTTGTCGGCCGCCGTCATGTTGCGCTCTCAAGTCCGTTTCCATCTACTTTCTTAAGTCTGTGCTTTCTGTATCATAAATCTTTCGTTCAAAACAAAATCTGCATCAACTACAATTACACGACAGGAACGTTTGGCTAATGTAAACATCAGGCATATCTCTGGTACTATAGTATGGTGCAAATGCAAATGATTTCTTTGTGATATTCATTTAAACGTTTGTTGCAGTAAATCCCAATGACAAACAAAACCTACACGTGCTGTTTCTTTATTTTTAATCCATGATTTTTACAGTCTTTATATTTTAATGATGGCATTATTTAAAAATAATTTCAAAGTATTATATCACATAAAAACCTAGCTCTAGCTAGAGAGATAGTCCACTTTATACAGAAATGCTGATAGAGGTCACCACCATTTTTGCTAGCAATATGAACCGTGTTTTTATTCTATTTTATAATTTTTTTGTATGAATCACTGGCAACAGTGTAATTTTGTTAGTGTCCATTTTGGTAGTTTATAAGCTCTACAGTACCATGTATCTTCGCCAGAAAAAAATAAAAATTGTTTCCATGAATGGCATGAACCCAAAACTGAAAAACAATGAATTCTAAATACTAAAGCCATTGTAATTTGTGAAATTAAGCTTCAGAACAGAAACACATTCCCATGATGCTATATTAGATAAATTGAACTGCACTATTCCCATGTTTTTAGCACCAGTTAAAGAAATATACTTAAATTTAATGTAATTCCAGTTTCATGCTTGATTATGTGTCACGGGCTTTGCTCATTTGTCCCATTATGTTCATATTGTAAGGATAATAAAATCTAATTAAGCAGTCATACTAAGGAGAAAGTGAGACAGCCCGATGTGAGGGCACACAGATTTCTAGGTGTAGATGACTGACAGCCTGAAGAGAAGCAAATGAGCAGGAGGGGAATTTCAATAGGGAGGATCTCCTCCTTCAAGTGTGTGACCTTGACCATCTGCCACACACCTCCATCTATAACATTCCGCATTTTTTTCCCTTCATTGTTTATCTCTCAGGCTTTTGATAACTCAAGGACACCTGCTTTTTCCTCCTTTGTCTGGTCGAACAGTATTAAATTGCCTTGTTAATAGATGGTTACATTGCAATTTCATATATAATGAAATGAACACAGAATTGCTCAGGATAGTTTGTAAATCAATCACTCTACTATCAGTCAGTCTAGAAAGGGAAAGGCTAACAATGTGGTTTATCATTGAAACTTTTTACACAATTTTTTTACACTATAGTGCAGCTGACCTGCCTGAGAATAAAACACTAACAGGTTTATTGTGTATACAGGGATTATACTGTTACACTGAAGGATAGAGAGGAAGCTGATGCCATCCTTCTCACCTACGGTAGCATAGCCAATTATTCAGTCCTAGGCTCCATGTGTAATGCGTCTGTCTGTGTTTTCCCCTTGTTTCTGTCTGCCGTCTCTCCCTGGTATTAATTGTTTTGCTCCGCCCACTCATTGCTCACCATGGACACTAATCACATTCCATCTCTTCCCCAGGTGTCTTGTCTTTGTCTCTAATCGTCTCTGCTTTGTTATTGGCTCCTGTCCACTATATTTACTCTGTCTGTTCACTTCCCGGTTGTTGGTCGTTTGTGTTTGTGTTTGCATTTGGTCTGTGTCGTTCTCTGTTCCTGTTCAGTGTCCCGATCTGTTTTGCCTGCCTACTGTTTGTTTGTGTTTTGTTTATTAAATCCCTAAACTGCATTTGGATCCTCACTCGCCTTTGTCTCACCGTGTCACAGTGTGACACCATGCCTGTCTGTGTCATCATTAGGATTCAAACTTGTGATTTTCCTACGAAGGGTTTTTCGCTCAGACTTGTCAAGAATCTGTTTTATTTTCTTGTAATAAATGTAATGACTTTTTTTTATTTTAAGTCATGCTAAATGAAAGTTTGAGTGTTATTGATTGTACAAAGCATGTTTTAGCTGTGTATTAAAAAAAAAAAAAAATCATGAATTAATTTATTTATCTCCAGTCATCCTGAACCCGTTAGTCTGGTTGTGAGGGGACACAAAATAGGGCCACTGTATGGCATAGTAATTAATATGGAATAATACATAGTGTCATTTCTTATGAATGCCACAGAAACTATTCACATGATCCAGGAATACCTACACATTTCAGTTCACTAAATATTTGTGAGTTTACATGAATATGTGACTTAGAAACATTGCCATGTCCTCCTTCTATCTACAATGGCTAATGGTAACATTCTCACAGTTAGACACAAGTAGGTTTTAAGTATGTCTCCATTTGCATTATGATATACATCATCCTTGACATTAAGTAGGAACTTTATCATGCCATTTCCATTTCCAGCATTTGGCAGACGCTCTTATCCAGAGCGACTTACATGATCTAATTTTTTTTTAATACACCTGAGCAATTGAGGGTCAAGGGACCTGCTAAGGGACCCAGCATTGGCAGCTTGGCGGACCTGGGATCAAACTCACAACCGTCCGATTGGAAGCCCAACACCTTAACCACTAGGCTAACAAATCTGAGATCACCCAGCAACCTGGAAGGAAACAAGCCTTCAGTGTGGCACCTTAGACCACTCAGCCATTCTGAGTCATGCAGTTTCTGTGGCTAAAGTTTCCTGTGAACAACATCCTCAACTAATCTCAGATGTGACTGACCTCTTTTCTACAATATACACTATATTTAGCGATATTATATATATGAAGAATATTAGATCAGATTATATCTAATCTGAATTATCCTTTCAACATGAGCATCAGGTAAATGAATCATAATTTCCCTCTCGTCTTGTTCATCATCATTTTAACACAGGTTTTGTCATGTACAGTACTGTATGTAACTTATCTCCTGCACAAGAAAACTGATCACCTTCATCTGTGATTTAGATATCAGTAGTCTGGATTCCTACTATGATAGTAGATGTCAAAAAGATTGGATATAATTGCTACTGTCCTTTATTATTCATCATCTGTTTTTGCTAGAAGACAAAGCTCTAATGAATTTGTAGATGTTAAACTCTTGCCAATTCTTCACAGAAAGTTATAACAGCTGGTTCACTTATGTCCTGCAGTAATACATAACATAATGAATTAACCTGTACTGATACAGTTCAGACATGTAACACTATTTAAAAAAGCTCTATTCTTACATATTTGCTATCACACACTAAACCATTTTATGTCCAGGAATATACATTTACACAATAAATTCCACTCATCTTGGAACCATGTCTCAGTTTATTGAGATCAGTCTCTGAGTCCCTGTGGTTAATAAATCAGCATCATTTATTACTCCTTATATGAGTGCATTGTCATCTTCATTCATTATCTTTGGAACTTTCTTGGGTCCACCATTGCCAGGTCTCAGGAAGATTTGCAGCCCAACAACAAAAATCATACAAAAATAAGTAAATCTAACACAAAACATTTAGGCATTGGAAAAGGCAGATGACATTTTTTTTCTTTTTATTTTAAGGGAATCAAGTTCACCATGCTGAAAGCTACTGTTTGATTTGTATATCTGCATTTTATCTTTTTTGTAATTGCCTGGTCTGATCATTGTATCATAATTACCCTTTCTATATTCTATTCTTACAACTGATATGGTTCTGTAGGATAAACCCTGCCTGAGTCTCTATATGATTATTTTTAGTTAGTTACACTTTTTTAGCTTTAGTTACACTTCCTTTAGTTCTTATGTCTGTTCTGGTTGAGTTTGTGGCATGGGTTCCTGGTATAGCCTTTGTGTTAATGTCTCCCAGTGGCAAGTGGGATGTGGTAGCTTACTGGTTAAGGCATTGGGTTGCCAATGGAAAGGCTGTGAGTTTGAATTCCAGGTCCAACAAGCTGCCACTGCTGGGACCCTGAGCAAGGCCCTTAGCCTTCAATTGCTCTGTTGTATTCTTAGATAAAAATGTAAGTTGTTATGGATAAGGACAATTGCATTAGAAATGCTTAGATTGTGTGTGGTATGGCAGTGTCAGCTATCAATAGTGAGCACAATCCACAAAGCACAAAATGTCAGTGGGCACCGTGTTATCTGTCTCTCTCCCAGCTGTAGCTGAGCTTGAGAGAGTAGCTCAGGGTCACGCTGGATCAAAAGCTGCCAAAACAGTCAGAACACTGGATCTATGTTAGTTATCACATGCTGAGAGGGAACACCATCTCCGGAGCCTCTCTATCCTTAAAGGGAAAATAGGGATCCACAGCTGGGACCCTGAGGTCTTTACAAAAGCCCTGAACAGTGGCATAGCAAGGGGCCGATTGCAGCCTAATGTAGGCTTTTCAGTCACTTTTAGTTTTCCGTTCCAAAGACTCAGTACACATGCTTCCTCTCTTGAATTTGAATGGCACTGTATGAAAAAGATTTACTCTGAGTGCTTTCAGAGATCCAGTCATTTTTATGATATGTTCATGAATGATTACAGGATCTGGCAGCCAGCCTGGGCAAGAGTAAATTAGCTCTGTGTTTCAAGGGTTCATCAAATGAGAAATTTTTGGGGTTGTCCATACTGCAACCAAGAGCACAAAGTATTTTCACAGCAAGAAAGATCTGCTTGTTTGTGTTTCAGTGATCAAGCAGGACTTTAGGGTGGTGTTTAGTTTTGCAACTGGTTGAAGATTTTCACGGCAGGTTTGCATAATGATGGAATACAAGATGTTGATAACATATAGGTGATGGAGGTAACATAACAAACATGGAGATTTGGTATTCTCAGAGCATTTCTTGTGAAAATGAACCCTTTAACTGCTTAGTTTAGGGTCACTGCACTGTCCGGCTGAGAGAGAGAGACACAGAGAGAGACAGAGAGAGAGGGTGAGAGTTAAGACAAAAGAGAGAAAACAGCGTAGGAGCACTGACTGCAGGCGAAATGTGGAAAAATAAATAAACCAAGTAAATTCTCAGGAATGTTTTGGCCCACAGTTAGCACACATGTGGAGTCAAACATTTTTCTCATCTTTAAAAATGGTGCATGAGCTTCACACAATAATTTACCCACCTGTGTATACACACCTGCTTTATCATACTATATATTTATATTCTTATGCACACATCAACATAACCTATGCCAATGCTGAAAGGAAGCATATATTATTTCTACTGTCTGCTGGGAATTCGTAATCAATACTGCAGAGATGTCCATCCTGAGGTTCTGTACTCTGTAGTGTGGGTACTCGCACCCTCCTGCAGGAGACCCAGGTTCGTTTTTGTGGTATGTGGTAGCTTAGTGGTTAAGGTGTTGGTCTACTGATCGGAAGGTTATGAGTTCGAAAATATATATCTTTCTGCAATACACTCAGAAATAAGTATGAGCTTTCAAATGCCCCAGGGCTTATGGTTCAAATCCACAGGCTCTCCTCCATGTACTCTGTTTTCCTCTCTCAGTGCAAAGGCATGTGTTGTAGGATGATTGCCATCTCTAAATTGTCCAAAATGTGTGAATGTGTGTGTGTGTGTGTGTGTGTGTGTGTGTGTGTGTGTGTGTGTGTGTGTGTGTGTGTGTGTGTGTGTGTGTGTGTGTGTGTGTGTGTGTGTGTGTGTGTGTGTGTGCGTGTGATTGTGCCCTACAATTGGTTGGAACCCTGTCCAGGATAAGTGGTATGAATAGATGGATTAAAAATGTCCCCAGGGAATAGATAGCTTATTACTTGAATAAGGGAGGAAATTAATTGTGGACCCAATACTGGCCTTATGTCACCATGCAAACTAAATGAATTTTAAATTAATAAAACAGGTTTTTATTTAATTTTTTTTTGGTCAAGGGCCGTTACACTTTAAACTGTTGTCCTTTTCTTATTATTTGGTTCTTCATCTTAAAACATGTTATTTAGTAAAGTCTATGAATTATTCAGTAACTGCAGTACAACTAATAGACAAAACATATGTCTGGAGTTGACAGTTTCTGAGAGTGTAAGAGGTTATGTTGAATTGATCCTTAAATATTCTGTAAAATGAGGTTTGGTACAACAGAAAAACCGCATGTGGGTTTGCTAAGTAAAACTGTCATACCTTCATTACACACTTAAGTATTAAATTTCCCTTTCCTTAAAAAAATGTGTAGCATACAGTGATTTAACTGCCCTAATTTCCCACAGGATGAAGCACAAAAACTCTAATTTAAGATTACTGGGCTGGTTGAAATCTCAGATTTCTTTATTACTTCTTGTACAGTTCCTTTGAGGGAAAAATCTCAATCTCGATATGTTTGCTGTTATTTTCTTTCTCCTTTTTTCAGTTTTTGCAGGATTAACTTTGCTCTTCAAAATGAGTTTCATTTTGTTGTGCTGTTTCAACAGAATCTGTTTTTCTTCTGTAGTCCAGATCTTTTTTCTTTCTTTCTTTCTTTTTCAATGTTGTCCAAGATATTTCTAAAATAATATTGTAATAACTTGATAACGTCTTAAGAATAAATGATCTAGTATAATAATAAAACCTATAACTTCAATTTATGAGAAAATTTGTGATGTTTGATCTGGAATGAAATATCAACAGATCCTCAACTCCATTATAAAATATCTATTAGCCAAAAATCTTGGCTAATAGAAAATCTCTTAAATTTGACTGTAAAAAATAAACATTAAGGTGTTTTCTCAGTAACAAGGGCTCTGAAAATGCTTACTCAAGAGTCAAGAGTCAAGTCAAGAAGCTTTTTATTGTCATTTCAACCATATATAGCTGTTGCAGTACACAGTGAAATGAGACAACGTTTCTCCAAGATCATGGTGCTACATAAAACAAAGACAGGGCTAAGGACATGTAAGTAGTCTTAGCCACATAAAGTGCAACTGTGCAACCTGGTGCAAACAGTGCAGGACAAGACAAGCAAGACAGTGCAGGACAAAAGACAGTGCAGGACAAAAAACAGTGCAGACATTAAGTTACAAGACAATACAAAAAGTACAAAAAATGCAATACACAAAAGACAATAAACAGTAACAGAAACAGCACCGACCGACCGGTGTAAATACTGAATGTTCAAACAATATTTTGTGCAGTAAAAGAATGAACAGCAGCAGGTTCTTAGCAGCAGGTCCTTTGGATTATATATGGAGTTGTGCAAAAAACTACTATGAAATTTTTAGTCAAGACTGCCCCAGCGCACCACTTATTGAAATCCAGGCTTAGTGCTTCCAAAGCAAAGTAATATTTAATAAAGTGTAAAGAAAATCTCTGCAATATTTAGCCAGTACAGTAGTATTGCATCTGGAGCTGTAACAAAGGGAGGGAGGAAAAGAGCAAGGATGGGAGGGAGAGAGGGTGGGTGCAGGAGGAGAAGCCTGGGAGGAAAGAGGAAGACGGAAACCAGTGAGAAGCAATAGGCCGTCTTACTGGATGGTCTTGAAGATCTGGAGGGGATACAGGGTAGTTTTCCTTTTGTGAGGCACAGCTTCAAGATTATAGAAAAGCAGCTGAAAGGTAAGATACTGGGACAGTGATAATTGTCAGCAGTTAGGAAATGTTTACTGTAACACCACCTATGCAGTGGTTTATTAATGGAGACTTCATATTGTGACTGTGATTACAGGGAAGTAACTGATCATGAACAGGATATTTGACTGCTGGGTAGTGTGTGTGTGTGTGTCTGTGTGTGTGTGTGAGGAATGTTTGAGTTAAGGTCTATGATAACACATGAATGCATAGCTTTGTAAGCAGGATGCTTCTCTATAACTCGAGGCCTTTTTGGGATGTTGATCATTTACTAATATACAGGAACACATTGTGTTGTATCGTGTCGGTCAGTTCTCATGACACACACTCACACATTTGTATAACTATCCTTGTGAAGACCTTGATCTGACATTATTATTATAGGTACCTCAACGACCTTTCTTTCTTTCTTTCTTTCTTTCTTTCTTTCTTTCTTTCTTTCTTTCTTTCTTTCTTTCTTTCTTTCTTTCTTTCTTTCTTTCTTTCTTTCTTTCTTTCTATTAATTATTTTAATTTTATTTATAGGGTACAGCCAAATGTCCCACAAAGACAAAACTGTTTAGATATTCAATCATTGCGGTTCCCACCAATACACACACACACACACACACACACACACACACACACACACACACACACCGTAAAGCGAAAGAGAGAAGGAAAGCCCAAATGTCTTGTACTTTGCAGATTAATGTGTCTGACTCTTCTGTCTCCTCTGCAGAGAACCAAATAATTAGCCGCCCCCTCTTTTGCACACTAACTCACATGTTACTGCCAAATTAATTGCAGAGCTCAAGTGTGTGTGGCCCACACACACACACACACACACATACACGCACACACACACACACACACACACACACACACACGCACATGCCATTTCTACCTGTAATCATGAATGATTTCATCCTTGTGAAGGCAAACAGGGACAAAGTGAGATGATAAATCACTGCCACTTCCTCTTGTTCTGTTCTTTAGTATGGGCCAATTGTGTGTGGTTTTAAGCAGAAAAGTCTCAGTCTCCCTCATTAGGGGAGAAATCCTGCTTACACATGGGTTTTCTGGCACTGGGTATGTTTTGGGAGCCTAGATAAGTGTCCTGTAAGTGTGGCAGTAAGCTTTAAAGGTTTTTTAGTATCGTAGGCTGAAAAGGCTTGAAACCTATGTGGAATTAATATAACAGTTTGTGAATGAAATTGGCTGATTTGGCTAATCCTGACCAAAAGTGTCATCAAATTGTTAACTATTCTAATAGTATGTGTGCAAGAAAAAATAATCCTTTACATTTTACACCTTGGTGAATAGATTACATAAGGTGAAAATGGCAAATGTTTAATTGATAAATATAAAGCGCTCCTGCAGGCATGTTTTGGAGGAATGTTGTATTTAAATACTGATTTACATTTTTATTTCTACTAGTTTTAATAGCAGTATCAGTAATACTACTAATAGTTTAAACTGCAGTGTAATAGTGAAACTGCAGTGTAATGGAAGAAACACATTTATTTACTTAAAAAGTGTTAATAATGTAAGCTAATGGTTTGTACTGGCCATTAGGCATGCTGTTTAAACATTTAGATACTACATATTAATCAATATATGTTTTGTGTCTTGTACTCTCTCTCTCTCTCTCTCTCTCTCACACACACACACACACACACACACACACACACACACACACACACACACACCATTGTTAACAGTCCTATATTTATTTTTAATCCAATATTTAATAGGAGGAATGAATGCATGTGTTTAAAAATATTCTTTACTAAACACTAGATCTTTTGTCTTGGGTATAAACATCATTGAACACCTTGTTGTTTATGCATGTGTATCCATGGCTCTTGATTAACTCCATGCTCTGCATATTTTTGGTTTTCCTTGCATTTGTACACTTGGCTTGGCTTATAAGGGGTTTAATTATTGCTTGTTTTAAATAATAATCATTAAATCCATTATAATATGAACCAAATGTGGTTTTCAGTATGTTCCATTGATTGGACTTAACTATTAAATTAACCGAATTTTATACCATTTTAATACAATTCTACATTTTGGTTTATACAAAAAATCTAACAAAAGAAATACACAATTTCCAGTTGTGGGTTTTCTACCTAATGTAGGCAAGCTATTAAAAAGCACTAAACTAAAATAAGTCAGTATTTACGAGTGTTCTAACCCCTTTCTGATCTCCTCCTTTCCTGTTTGTGCTCTGCAGATGTCATGGCGCCCGACCTACCGAAGCTCCAAGTTTCGAAACGTCTATGGCAAAGTTGCCAACAGGGAGCACTGCTTCGAAGGGATCCCCATCACCAAGAATGTCCATGACAACCATTTCTGCGCCGTCAACAGCAAGTTCCTGGCCATAGTGACAGAAAGCGCCGGAGGAGGGGCCTTCATCATTATCCCAGTCACTCAGGTAACCTCAAACAACAACAGCTACCACTGAGCTGGCATCAGCTTTCTGCATGAGCATTTGTCTGCTAGTCAGGAGTGAATGAAAATCAGCACAATGGGAGAATTGAATTACTCCACAGATCTACACTGAACTGGTGGCACACTTAAGTGTAAAAGCTACAGCACCAACGGTTTTATAGATCCTCTCACAATTGTGTGGGTTGTACTTGTATCCAAACTCCAAATAACAGTCAAGTGTCTGCAAAACTGAAACACAGTTCAGAGGATGTATGTGCTTGTACCAGAAATGGTTTCTGTCTGGTCCAGGACTTAATCTGGTGCCACATTCCATTTAATGAAAGCAAACATATCCAGTATATACTGTGGATTATGGTTAAGTGCTTTAGCTTCATAAAGGAATATTATTTAGAATCCTCTTTCCAATAGGACACTAGATAAAACCTTTAAGAAAAGTTTATTTGAAATGATGCAGTAGAAGAAACATAGTATGTTTTCAGAAAGAATCATTTGATTAATGGATCTGTAGAAGTTTTCTTCGGCATGTCAGAGATCTGAATAAATCCTGTTGTAAATCGTGCCATTTTTGTGGAAGGAGAGAACCTAGAGAACCTATACTGGTCTCTTTACCATGTACAGCTCTGAGAATATCTAATCTTTTATAAAAACCAATATAAAAGTTATAAATAAGTGCCATGTAGCGTTCTAGACAGCACCTTCAAGTCCATACCCTATGGACTTATATTCAATTCAATTCAATTCAATTCAATTCAATTCAAGTTTATTTGTATAGCGCTTTTTACAATTGACATTGTCTCAAAGCGGCTTAACAGAACATCAACATAGAACAAAAGGTTAATTAAAAGAATAATATAAAGATTAATAGAATACAAAATTCAAGATTAATATTAGATATATTTAAATGTGTATTTATCCCCATATATACAGTATATAGATAGATAGATAGATAGATAGATAGATAGATAGATAGATAGATAGATAGATAGATAGATAGATAGATAGATAGATAGATAGATAGATAGATAGATAGATAGATAGATAGATAGATAGATAGATATGGGGATACCTTTGACTCTACCGCCATACTGACAATAAAAAAAACAAACAAGCTCCACATTTTGAGCCTGAACTCAGATTACTGTCTATGCAAAGCTTTACATGTTTTCCCTATTTATTTGCATGGGTTCTCTGGTTTTCTCCCACCTCACATTACATGTGAATGAGTGTGTGTATGTGTATATATGTGAATGGTGCCCCGTGATGGAGTCCCAGTAAGATTGTATTTCAGCCTCATGCCCAGTTGCCATTGCCACCCAGGCTCTGGATCCACTGCAACCCTGACCAAGATAAAGTGCTTAATGATTACATATCAATAATATTATTCATGAGCGAAGTCTGAAGGTACCTTTCAGTCCAGATCCAGACCTTAAATCATCCATCAGCAGAAAATTCCTCAGTCAGAGCAAAAAGACTGACAATGTCTATTACAGTAATCTCTGCCTTTGCGATGGGTCAAATTAGACCTAAATAACCTTCTGGCCTTCTTTTTGTGGCAAGGAAGACAAACAGAGCACAGAGATTATGGACAGAATGAGCTTTGTAATTAAGGCTGAGAGAACACAGAGCTCTATTTAAAGAACTTCAGAAAGCTTTGAGATGCAACATTTATTTTAGACATGATGCTTAGATTTTCAGACTAATTCTACAGCTGTCATGGGGACAAAAGTAAAACAGCCCAACCAAGTACTATTTTTATATCCGGAGCCTTGTGATCATAATAGAATAAATCAGCGTGATCAGCCAACGTGATCAGAGTGTAAACTGAGCATGTACAGTATATTCATGTCTTCAAAGAGACAAAGATCAACAACAGGCCATTTACAGATGACAGTATGATCCTGATTGTAGTCTCTCTCCATCCATCTTGCACTGTTTTCTCCATGGTCCTGTATCCGGTCACGCTACAGTGGCCATTGGGTCATGCTCTCAAGCCAAACTATCAATGGCACTTTTGTGACAAGCGCTCAAAGTCACATAGCTGATGTGTTGTGCAGCGGGACGGCTCTTCTGGGGCTTTGTCCCATCAATGAGCTCATTCTGCAGGGCGTCTACCACCGGCTGGGTTCTCAGGCCTTTAGCTGGAGGATGGCATGGTGAGAGTAGTGTTGCTGTTTAGGTCTTATTAGGATGCTCCACAGGAGTTGTGACTAATCTCTTGCCCAGTTGTTAAATCCAGTCTCTGATTCTCTCTCTCTCTTTTTTTTCTTTATTTAAAATCTTTTTTCTTTTGGTTCATTCTCTCCCTCTTTTGACTGATTTTTGCAATCTTTTCTTCAGTCTCTTTATAACCTGAATATACAAAAGAATAATTACTCCGAGTAGAACTATTATTGTTAAAATAGATTTTATGTAGTTCTTTCATTAGTGAATGATCTCTTTGGCAAAGACTAAAGACTGTTCTTATAGAAGTCATGTCCTTAATACAAGTTGTGTTCTTACTAAAGTTTTGAAGAAATACCCCAAACCCTAAAGTTCCTACTGTACAATCCAATCAAACGGAATACATTAATCCAATTATTTATATTCTGTAACCTATTCATCTTACTTAGAGTTGCAATGGGTCCAGAGCATATCCCAAGAACTCCTGGGCTTTAGTATAGACAATCCTTTCAGTGGCAAGTTTTTGGGAGGTAGGAGGAAACCGAAGACCCCTAATGATACCCACAATGAAACACGTTGTTCTTGTCAGATTGTTTAGTTTTGTAGTTTATTTCAGCTGTCTGTTGTAGTTTAAATAAAACTACAAGAGACAGCTGAAATATGTTTTTGTTTTTCTGTGCCTTGAATTGAAGTTCCCTGTGTGACTTGATTACCCGTGTCACCACCTTCATTTTGTTTGTCTTGTCAGTGTTAATCGATAAGGGATTAATCCTGCCCAATTTAGCATATGCAGTCTCTCTTTCTGAAAGCCAAAACCAATCCTTACTGCCCTAAGAACTGGCCTAGTGGTCCCCATGAACCAATTTTCTTTAAGCTATCTAGTAGTTAACTAGATACTGTAGCTTAATCCTGCTTGATTCACTTACAGAGCCAGGGATAAATTAATGGAGTTGATAATGGTTATAGCTACAATAGCAGTAATCTTTAGATAGGTATGATGCTATGTATCTTTGGTGCTCTGTTTCTAATCAGAGACTTTTAGAAACCAGTAGGACAATTATAAATCTCAAGAAATCTATTAAATAAGTCTAGTATGTCAGATGTCTCACAATAACAGATTTTGGAAATATATATAAATATATATATAAATTTTATATAAATAAATTTTGGAAAATTCTTGTAAATATGCTTGTGGATTTATGGGTCTAAAGGTATATTCTGTCAGCATGCATTAACAAACTTGAATTCAAAGTCACTATCTAGTCTCAAATTATTAACCTCCTACAACCTGGTGTCCACATACGTGGACATCACTGCATCTAAAATGCAAGGCCAAACCAAAACTCGGGTCTTAGGAGGTTAAATACCTGTTATGTCTCTAACACCAGAGCTGACTTTTAACTCGCTTGCTGAGTTTTCAAGACTGAATAGTTTCCTTGAGAATGACCATATGTCAAAAAGCTCTGAAGGTAATTCTAAATTAGTGAACTAGGCACATGGATTAAATCTTGCTTATGTACAGAGAACTACTGAACAGAGTCCCATGTGTGACAGGAATATGGCTCAGATTATGAAATGGAAATTACATGCCCATACTGTCATCATACAGCCAAAAGAAGGAAAAGGGAAAGGAAAAATACCTAAAAATGGACAAATGGCATGTATGATGATGATGTCATTCAAAATGATTTAACCATCAGACGTTTGGTAGCAGCCATATATAGAGACATTAAGCATAAAAAGTTATAGCATAATAATAGCATAATAATACTGAACTACTGCAGTTAAATTCAACTGTAACTAAATCTTTGCCATGTGAATGCACTAAGACATTATTCCTAAGACATTATCACCCAGAAAAACCTCACAGATGCTCTTTGAGCTATAAGGAGGGTCTCTGTTGATGGACACAAGCATGTTGCTGCACACTTTCATACCCAGAATAAATTTTTTCAGCAGAACCATCAGGACACCCACACACATTAATATTAAGATTTGGTACATCCTTAAAGTGTATTAAAATACGCAGATTTATTGTTACACACAATTTTTCCAAATGGTTTGTTGTTAACACTGTAAAAAAAAAGCTCTAAAAAGCACTAAAGTAAAAACATAAATAAATAAATAAATAAATAAATAAATAAATAAATAAATAAATAAATAAATAAATAAAACATAGTTTTTCATTTAGACAGGTCACTAGATAGATCACAAGAATTCAAGATACGTAAAATTTGAGGTTTGAAGATTCTGCTTTTGTTCTTCTCTGTTGTTAGAAAGTATTTAACTGATCTAATAAAAATAAAAAAAACAGAAATAGTAATGATACAAGTTTGTTTTTGCATGCAACTATGGAAAAGATGCCTGGTTGAAAAAACAAACTACTTCTTAAAATTACTGTTCAACTAGAAAAAAATGTATTGTGCAAAACCTAGTAGGGATTTGAATTGGAAAATTGTTGCGATTGGTAAATTTATTATTGTTTATTGTTGAATGCTAACGAATGTTCATCTTCAATCAAGCTTAATAGACGTTATGATGCTAAACTATTTTTGAGTCCTATTAAACTCAGCTTTATTTTAACATTCAGTTTTGAATACCCTGAAAGACACCAAGTATTTAGAAGTAAAGGACTTCCCAAGTAATTATTGATTAAAAACCATGCTAATCATACTGCATAAGTCTTGCATACAGACTGTAAAACCCGACAGTAAGTCCAGACCAGGGAAAGTGCCAAATCAAAATCAACCTCCACATTTTCCATCACACTAATGTCAATTTTTCTCCAAGCTTTACTGCCAAACTTTGGTTTCTTGACGTAAAGTGGATATATGGAGCAGATTTAATCAGTCTTAAACCATTTCATCACTTAGTTTGAAGTCCACCATGATGTGCCATTGAGGCACATACAGTATACCGTCGATCCGGCTGAGAGGAAAGAAGCAGAGTGTTAATTAGCAGAAAGTGTGACACAACTTTCCAGTCTCCTGTTTGCTTCCTGCTTGCAGCGCTCCTCTGCTTTGGTTACTAGAAAGCATTACGTTATGGAGATTCTTGTGGAACTGTGCGTTGTGTGTGGAGATTGTTAGCACTAATTATTAGATCCTAATTTAAGGATATTAAATCTACTACAAATTCAAATCCAAACAAATCTTAGCCAAGCAAACAAAATGATGAAAATGTTATAATTTAATTTTATTGTAAATCAGATGTAGTCACTCCAAAGCGGTGAATTTCATCATCTCCCTTTAAGCCCATGGATGTTGTGGTGCATGATGTGAGGCTTCCAAAGTTTTCAAAACCTGGTGCACCAGAGAGACATGTATCAGCTCTGGACAAATTATTTTATTGGCAGTTTCTAGAAAGTTAAGAGAACTTTTGAGTGTTCTTTCTTAAAAAAAAAGTGAGGCCATCTTTAATGAGGAAAACTAAATGAGAAGGCAGTGAAAATTTTAACAAATAATGCGGCATCCAAGTGCATTTCAAGCTATTACATGAGACATACATACTGTAATAAACATGCTGCATGTTTCCACTAACAGTCAAGAGCGTGATGGTGGTGAAAAAAGATCACTGGGTTCAGGGTGAGTGCTAGTCTTTGGAACTCCTTACAAGAACCCAAATACCCAAATATTAGATTAACTCAAAATAATAATAATGGTGTATAATTCCCTCTAGTTTCACACATGTAGGTGACAAAATGCTTGTAGTTATCTTTTGCAAAAACTGCCACTTTTAATTCTGATAAGAAGCTTATCAGTGAGAAAAATGTGATGCTTCATAATAGCTTCATTCATACAGTAGATAGCAAAGGTACTAAATACATACATTAACCAAAGGCACCAATGTCCTTTGCTACTGTTATTTTCTTCCCAGTTAATTAGAGAAAAATTAAGAAAATCTTGATTCAGATGTCTCTTATCCCTTATCTCCAAAGATAAAATTGAATAACAAGAAGAAACATAAGGCATCACATTATATACAATCAAAGGCCAAAGAGAAAAAAATAAGACTATTAATGTGAAAGAGCAGAGACTGTTTCTAAACTTTAACTAACCTCAAAAGAGTCATAAGTTTGCAGTCATGCAATACAGTTTTATTGATGAAAAAATGTCCAGCTTGGAATAATGTTATAACATACTGAACTGGTCAAACAGGAAGACTATCACTGTCACCTGGAAAATTATTCCCCGGTTTCTAACCACCTAAATGTTTACTTAAAAATAACATGTTTATTATGTAGCATTGTTATCAGAAATTCAAAAACATCTTCTCTTCTACCAGCTTGTCATGACCTTCTACCAGCTTGTCCAGATCAGCCTGTGTATCTGTAGCTAGCGTGCTGTCACACCAAAATGGATTTTTCAGCAGGGTTTGCTATTGTTAGCAATAGATCGTTCAAATACAAAAGGCATTTACAATCTGGCCTGCTAGGTTAATATGAATCAGTCCGGTTTATAGGCACTCTGTTCTTTACTGTAGACTGGATCTCAGTAAAAGTGTTATATAGACTTGGATCATGTTAGCTCTTTGTATTTATCACAGATGTTATAAAGTAGGGAAAATTGTTCAGGCTTTATGGTCTTATATCGCAGGGGCTTTCCACATATAAAGATGGAAATGCTACATGTTGGACATATACTGAAGTAATTGCTTAATACAATACTTATTATATTAAGGGAAAGGGCAAATTTTATAACATAAATCAACATAGCATGTGCCTGACAAAACTAAAGACTGACAATAGCTTTTAATACTTATTAAATGGAATGGTTTAGCGACTAGCTAGCTAGCAATATATGTTATTTGCAAGCACACTTTACACAAGCACTATGTGAAAAAATGAATTCAAAGGATGGCTAACAAAGTGCCCTTTACACTGCTAGATGCTCACTGGCTAGCTAATACAAGAACGTATAACATGTTACGGTTAGATATTTACAGATTTATATCCACATTAATTACATTTGTAATGAGAAAGTCAAGTTTAATGCATTATTAACTTTCAGTGCAATGAAAAGAGTCATAACTTTGCAGTCATGCTATCCAGTATCCTTGCTGAAAAATGCTGAATCCTTGCTGAAAAATCCAGTTTGGCCTAATGTTACAGTATAACAGATTGAGCTGGCCAAACTGTCACCTGGAAAGGTTTTCTCCAGTTTCTATGGCCTGTTATTCCCAGAAATTCTGTGCCCTGTGTAAATTTGTATACTTTTATTATTCAAATGTTTAGTGTATGCTAATTAAACAAACAAGAAAAAACTATTCACCAAGGTATTATCACTTGATCTGTCACATGACTCGTCACTGCGATCTCATTTCCCAGTTGTTCTCAATCTCTAGTTTTCTGCAAATAGTTCACACCAGAAATCTCAGCACAGTTTTACTCCTAGCTACACACCAGTAATACACCTACTATATGCCCTGAGTTATAAACTTTTTTTTTAAATAATGCTTTATCAAGTATTCATTTAAAATTCATAATTTAAAAATCCATTTATTTATTTATTTATTTGTTTGTTTGTTTGTTTGTTTGTTTGTTTGTTTGTTTATTTTCAAAACCAAAGTAAGTGGCTGCTAAGGAGTCACATTTTGGTTTACTGGTGAAAATGTATTTGGGAATATGCTCATTTATATAAAACTGATCATTGGTGTATGTTTTGCTGTATGTTTATTTTGAATAATCAAATTTTTCTGGGGAAAAATCAACGAGCATATTGAATTTCTTGAAATCTCATAACCTTAACCAAACCATGATCTTATAAGAATAACTGTAACCCATAAAAAAAAAACAGCAGCTGCTTTGTTGTTGGCAAAGCTGACAAGCTATAAGTCTAGACTCATTGTGCTACTGTAATTACAGTAATCATGCAGATTTTCTTTGTAATCTGTAGTACGACCCATAGTAAGGGGTGTTGACTGAATTCTCAGACAGCTGTGAGGGTAAAGTAAGTATGTGTGTGTGTGTGTGTGTGTGTGTGTGTGTGTGTGTGTGTGTGTGTGTGTGTGTGTGTGTGTGTGTGTGTGTGTGTGTGTGTGTGTGTGTGTGTGTGTGTGTGTGTGTGTGTGTGTGTGGAGGAAAAGCTGGTCTCTGGCCAACACATCTGTGACACTGTCTCTGTCTTCTTCTTCCTCTCTTCTCAGTTCTTAAAGAATTAAGTTTGGGGTTAATTGACACAAAAAAGAAAAGAAAAGAAAAGAAAAGAAAAGAAAGAAAGAAAGAAAGAAAGAAAGAAAGAAAGAAAGAAAGAAAGAAAGAAAGAAAGAAAGAAAGAAAGAAAGAAAGAAAGAATTATTTTAGTGCATAAAAACTTAAAGTAAGAAAAAAATGATAAACACAAAAACATGTCACATGAGGTAGAAGAGAAAACAACAGAGACACATTTGGGATGTTGGTGCTCTCTCTCCCAGGCTCTTTGTCTTCACCCTGTAACTGGGTGTCTCACAGGAAATCCCAGCATCCTCTTAGACAGTCCCATCCTGTCTGTCCCCCAGTCATCCTGCTATCGTCCATCCCCCATTTCAGCTCAGTGGACCCCCTGATGAGCTGTATGGTGTGTGAGTCTTTAGTAAAATGGTTACACTGTTAAATATAAAGTCTAGATAAGTACAGAGCAACGTACAATGGAGCAAGCAGTTATATAGCCAGTGGCGGTGGGTTTATTACATATATCACAGTGCTTTGCCACCGATTCTTATTTTCATCTATTAGTGAATGGCAGGTCACATTATCATACTGTTTATAAGTGTAGCTTTATAGTATAATACATTTAATATTATGGAACATCCATGAAAGAAGCTAGCTCCTGTTCACTTACATTATAGCAACTGTAAACATCTTTTATTACCAGTGTTGTGTTTTTAATGTTGTTTGTTTTTGTTTTTTATTACCCCCCCCCCTTACTTTTATCATTGTTAAATGTCCTAAAGAAAGCTATAAAAAATAATTCAACATCTGATTCTAGAATTGAACATTTCTGTGGTATAAAAAGTAAAATATCAATTTGTTTTATACAAATATCTGAAAAAACTGTCTGTTTTTTGTGTGTGCCTGCTTTCACTGGAAGTTTTAAGGAGAATAAAATACAGTATAGTCGACCTCTGTACACGTGCTGGATCTAGTGACACAATCACTACAGCATCTTATTCCAAATAATTGCATTTATACGATATTCTAAATTGTATTCCATCTAACAAATGAATAAAATCATATTTTAATATTTTAGATATTTCTTTTGTGTTCTGACTGGTTTCATCTCAGCAGAGATATCATTTCCTCTGGGGCTCCATTGTTGCTGGTGCAAGATGACATCATTAGCTGTGTATAAGGCTTTATTGTCTTAAAGCCCTTAATAGAAAGTCTTAAAAATAAGCCATTAGAGAACATATTTGTGTCATAGATGGTCATTTGATTTTTTTTTTTTTTTGTAATCTGAATTCTGTTCTTTTATAAATATTATAAAATGACCAAAACCTAAACCAGACCATTTTTGACCTGTTATAATCTACTTTTCTTTCAATTATGATTTTTTTTCCACTAATTTATCTATCCCATTGGGTTCTGAGACCCGGTGGGAAATTAGTTCAAATCTTAATGTTATTACTCAGTGAATATGTCTGTAATGAAAGTGCCCTTGAGCAGTACTTGTGCTAATTTTATATGATAATGAAAAACGGGAAATATTACTGGCATTTTGTGTTTTGTGAACGTGGCAAGATGGGGTGATCTGAGAATAATTAGAAGAACAGCAAGTGGTTGTCTTTTGTGAGCTTTTTTTTAAGTTGCATGAAAACACAACCAGAAACAGATCGCAGAGACATGTTCAATTATGTCTGCTTGTGCTAACTAACCAAAAAACTATTAGTTTCTCTGCTGGTTATAATCAGTTCTTAGTGTGTACAACCTATCATCAACATCCCACAAGACCTCAAAAGAAGGTCAACGAACTTAAGCACAATTAAACATTCATGACATTGAGCATCGTGAGCTCAGAGTGTTGTGAAGTAGCGCCACACTATGGACGTTAGTGTGCACTGCAGAAGAAAAACAAACTCTGGGGGCTCTAAGCTTTAAAATTCATACTGTTATGATATAAAACAACATGTAGATGTGTTAATGATGTAATTGGACGACAAACGTAAGTAATTACATCAGTTGTTTAAGCAAATGCAAATGACTTGTCATGAGTTAATAATGATCAGATTAGATTAGAAGAGAAACTAAATGAAAATGATGAAAACACAGTTATACTTAAAATTAAGAGAGAGAGGCACACAACAAGTCTTGGTGGAGAAAAAAAATAATTTAATGTGCCAATGAAAGAGGGTGGGTGACAAACTCCTTCATCTGACCACACCTAGCAGCTTCATATCAGCTCTCGCCATATGGACAGATGGACTGAGTTCAATCATTTCATGCTGCTCTGCTTAACTTCTTCTTATTTGCCTTGCTCTTCTTCTTTTTCTTCTTCTTCTTCTTCTTCTTCTTCTTCTTCTTCTTCTTCTTCTTCTCATTATTATTATTATTATTATTATTATTATTATTATTATTATTATTATTATTATTATTATTATTATTATTATTATTATTAGTTTCTTCACTAGATAGATAGATAGATAGATAGATAGATAGATAGATAGATAGATAGATAGATAGATAGATAGATAGATAGATACTTTATTCATCCCAATGTGAATGCAATTAAACTGAACTAAGAATTCAATAAGGAACAGACGCTGTGGGTGTGTTTTTTGTGTCTCTTGCGCAGTCCGGCCGTATCGACCCTCACCACCCAAAGGTCTGTGGTCACCAAGGCAACGTGCTGGATATCAAGTGGAACCCTTTCCATGAGAACATCATCGCTTCCTGCTCAGAAGACTCTTCTGTGAGTGAAATAACGATAAACATAGACGAAAACCCATTTGCTGAGAAACACTTCATCAGATTCAAATTCAAGGTCCATGTCGATGAAACTGAATAATCATTTCTATGACTTTATGCCTGAAAGAACATTCAGAAAACTGTAGAATGTTCAGTGTTTGCCATCAAAGATTTTAAAATGAAATGTTTAAAATAAAAACACTGATACAGACCAGTAGACAAACCAGCATGTTATTCAACTTTCCTACAAGACAAAAATGTTGTCACAAAGATTAAGTGCATGTATTAATCAGTCATTTTGGGTCAGTAGCTCTAATAAAAGAAAATCTCTTTCTAATAACACTAATCCCTTCAAATCCCAGTACATCAGCCAGCAGGAGATTATTTGATATTTTCCTGTGGCATTCACGAAATAGCAGCTCTGAACCAAAACAGTGAAACTACAGTCTTAGAAAAAGTTTTTTTTAAAGTGTTTTGTGGAAATGCATTCTGTAAAAAAAAAAAATGACGAAGAGACAAATCAGAAAAAAGAGTACAGTGCGAAGATCAAGACAGAATTATTGTCTGTTTACATTTTATCTTTACTTGTTTAAGACAAAGGGGGCACGGTGGCTTAGTGGTTAGCACGTTCGCCTCACACCTCCAGGGTTGGGAGTTCGATTCCCGCCTCCGCCTTGTGTGTGTGGAGTTTGCATGTTCTCCCCTTGCCCTGGGGTTTCCTCCGGGTACTCCGATTTCCTCCCACGGTCCAAAGACATGCATTGTAGGTTGATTGGCATTTCTGAAAAATTGTCCGTAGTGTGTGAGTGAATGAGAGTGTGTGCCCTGAGATGGGTTGGCACTCCGTTCATGGTGTATCCTGCCTCAATGCCCGATGATGCCTGAGATATGCACAGGCTCCCCATGACCCGAGAGGTTCGGATAAGCGGTGGAAAATGAGTGAGTGAATGAGTGTTTAAGACAAAGTATGAACGCAAGTGATTTCTTATTTTATGACTCATTTGTGGGATTCATTGTAAGTTAATGCTTCACCGCAAATAAATTTGGCAGATACTGTAATATTGCTGGAAATATCTGTCATTATCTATCAAAGGAATGAGAATATAATAGAACTGGAATAATCACAGTGAAAATCTATTCATGGAAATTTCCCTTTTCAAGATACGTGCTAAAATAAAATCCTAAAATGCTAAGAAATTATTATGATGAATATATGTTGGAATACTAGTAATACACTTTGTGTGTGTGTGTGTGTGTGTGTGTGTGTGTGTGTGTGTGTGTGTGTGTGTGTGTGTGTGTGTGTGTGTGTGTGTGTGTGTGTGTGTGTGTGTGTGTGTGTGTGTGTGTGTGTATTAGGTTCGGATATGGGAGATTCCAGATGGTGGCCTGAGGAGGAACATGACTGAAGCTGTACTGGAGCTGTATGGTCACAGTAGACGAGTGGGTCTTATAGAATGGCACCCAACCAGCAGCGGCATCCTGTTTAGCGCAGGATATGACTACAAGGTGTAATGAGACACCATTCAATACATACTGGCCCATATAGAGGAAGAATCACAAATTTGATTGAGTGTGTACGAAGATGTACATCAAAACGAGAGTCGTCCTCTATCATTTGTCTTGACTGATTTATTTTCATGGTTTAGAGAGACATTAAATTTTAGCCAAAGTATTTTGACCATTCACATTAATTGGCTCATAGGATTTCTTCAAAATTTCATAAATGTGAAGATATGCCCAAGAAGTTATTGATTAACTCTGAACGTCATCCTTCATCTATCTTCACTTACAGATCCTGATCTGGAACCTGGAGATTGGTGAGCCGGTGAAGATGATCGACTGCCACACAGATGTGATCCTTTGCATGTCTTTCAACACTGATGGAAGCCTGTTGGCCACTAGCTGTAAGGACAAGAAGCTGCGGGTCATCGAACCCCGTTCAGGACAGGTGCTTCAGGTAAACCCCCAAACGACAAGCTTGATTTCTTTACTTAGTGCCTTTATTTAATATGTTGAGTTATAGTAGTTTTTACTCAAAATATGATAATATACACATAGGGAAATTTGCACATATTCAGACTCATGTTACACATCTACTTGTGTTTTTAGACTCAGACTATGCAAATTATCTATGTGTAGCATATTTAAACCTTTATATCACTTGCCTTTAAATCACAATAAAAAATGTGAACTAATGAAGAAAGTAGCTTTTTTCCTCTCTGTCAAAGTTAATAAATTGTATGCAAGTGACAATTTAATATATATGATTGAGAGAATTTGAAGTAAATATTAAATAGGAGTCTATAAATATTTTTCATTTATTGCTGCATGATTGGTCTTATTTGTAATGATCATATTAATGAATCAGGATTGAACAATATGGCTTCCACCCTTATTATCCTGCTGCTTATAAAATAGCACTTGATCCAGATTAAACTATTGTTTTTCTTTTTTTTGCTTTTCTTTTTTTAATTGTAAACAGAATTATGTGCCTATCACTGCAAATTGTCTATTTTTCTCTGTACTTTCTCAAACAGAGGTTTTAGATAATACACTGTAATGAATCAAGTCATAAGCATCAAGTTGACCAGGATTTATACACATTAATTGTATTGTTTCTTTAAATTATTTAATGTGTGTGTGTATGTGTGTGTGTGTGTGTGTGTGTGTGTGTGTGTGTGTGTGTGTGTGTGTGTGTGTGTGTGTGTGTGTGTGTGTGTGTTCTCGAAGCAGGAGGGGAACTGCAAGAACCACAAAGTAAACCGTGTTGTGTTCCTGGGCAACATGAAACGGCTCCTAACAACAGGGGTGTCCCGCTGGAACACACGACAGATTGCACTCTGGGATCAGGTGAAGAGACCGTGTTTGTTATATGCGCGCGCGCGCGCGCGCGCGTGTGTGTGTGTGTGTGTGTGTGTGTGTGTGTGTGTGTGTGTGTGTGTGTGTGTGTGTGTGTGTGTGTGTGTGGGCTGAGTCAATGCACAAAACCAGACTTTCCATAAATATACCTTCCCTGGTGTCTGTGGCTGTGCCTCTCTGAAGGTTTATACTGTACTGGATCACAGGGTGAAGTACTGAACACTAAATAAGTGATTATTTGTCCAATTATTATTATCTTTGTAATTCCTTGTTAATTTCTATTATGATGTCTATATATTTGTAATTCAGCACAAAAATGGCTTATTTAATGTAGCAGTGTTCTGTTTACTCCTCTTTGTTTTGTATGATGTTTTTATAGACTTGTAATTCCCTATATCTCTAACCCTTAGGAGGATCTGTCTATGCCATTAATAGAGGAGGAGATAGATGGCCTATCTGGGTTGCTCTTCCCTTTTTATGATGCAGACACACACATGCTGTATCTGGCCGGCAAGGTAAGGAGATTATCACTAGTACCGTGGTGCCATGTTGATAATTCATCACTGTAATGCAATACCAGGCTTGTGTGCTCTTAGATCTGGTGTAAAGGTAAGAAAGTTGGTCTAGACATTTACATATGATCTGCATGATGAATGCATGTTTTCAGTTTATATTTGCATGTTTTCATTTTATGTCAAGTTAGAAATAAATGACGTACAGGGGTTATTTCAGGGTGACGGTAACATTCGATACTATGAAGTGACTACAGAGAAGCCTTACATGCAGTACCTCATGGAGTTCAGGTCTCCTGCACCTCAGAAAGGACTCGGTGAGTTCAGGATTTGGGGGTCTATATAACATTACTTACTAAAATATGCTATAAAATAAATGCGGATATTTAATTATCTGCTTCAGTGTTCTTATCATTCTGCTATATTTTTGTGTCATTTTTTGTCTCTTAGGTATAATGCCTAAACATGGCTTGGATGTGGCATCCTGTGAAGTCTTTAGGTTCTATAAGTTGGTGACACTAAAGGGATTGATCGAGCCCATCTCCATGATCGTGCCTAGAAGGGTGAGCAAAAACAAGAATTATGGCATAAAAAGCAAATCTGTGCTAAATATAGACGAAAATTTAGCCAGACAAGTTTGTATTGTGACATTTTAGTTTAGTGGTTTACACAAAGCATTAATATGTGCAACGATGTTAATGACATGAGTCTAGTCGTAGACCTTCATTAACACTGCAAAACAAAATAAAATGGACGTGTAAATAAAGTGAAGGTGTAAATAAATCCTTAATTTAATGTACAAAGCTGTCATAATAAACATACTGTATATATCATAATTATCACTAAACCTCAAGTAACAAGGCATCACCAGTATCATCACTGTTGTGTGGCTTTAATATACAAAAATGACCCTCAACTACAAAGTCATTTGTCATAACGCTGTAATGCAATGAACCTGGAAATGTTATTTAAACTCTGCCCTTATGATGTGTTAAATGATGTGTTTTATTTGCACTCAATTTAAAAAAAAAAAGACTGACATATGCTTCTTTTGTTGAATATGCTATGCCTATGTTGTTGTATGTTCCTGATCTACAGATTTGCATAAATCAGCCACATGGCCTATTTTGTGATGCTGTAAAAGGTCTCAGATTTCATTTTTTAATTCTTTGTTTTTTCGTTCTTCATCAATGCTCCTCTGAAAATAAGGCTTTAATTGTCCAACATCGTGGGATACGAGGCAGTGGATTGGGCATGGTTCATGTAAAGACTGCAGTTTCTGTCTACGTATTTCAGTGCAGTGAACAAACTGCTAGCATATAATTATTCCAACTCACAGTGTCTCACTTTCTGTTCATTACACACACACAGATGTTAATGTTAGGGTAAAGCTCATCACACACACAAACACATGCATACACACTATAAAGTGAAAGTCATCTGGAACTGGTAAACCTAAGTCTCAATATCTTAAACCTTTGAAACCTGGATAAAGTATATATATATATATATATATATATATATATATATATATATATATATATATATATATATATATATATGATATATACTGTGGTGAAATATGTCCTCGAGCTCACCAATATCAAATCACCAGCATTCGATCCAACATAAGGCACTCCCCTATAGAGCAGTGTGTAATTTCATCTCATACAGACTATTGAATCCTTGAATCTGATCGGTCAGTAGGTGTTGATTTATTTTCTATAACAGTGAGTATGACGATGGCACAAGGTATAATCCAAAAACTATGATTTTATTAATGTGCTTGTTCTAATACATTAATCACAGTGTTTATAGTAATGCATTCTTGGAGATTTGCATCTGACATGAGATATAAGCAAAGTCTAATACTAAATGGATGCAAAATGTCACTAAACAAAAAAAATGTAAAAAAAGAATGACATGGTGAAGATTTTTTTTAAATCTGTAAATGTGTTTATTTAATGTTCATGGAAGGAGTCTCCAGTGTCAGCACTTTATGTAAGTCCATCATGGCACAAACAACTTTGCTCTTTCTGGTTTCTTGTTAACACGAAAATAATTCTTGTTATTCTCGTTTACAAAGAAGAGATGATATGGAAATGACTTTTGTTTAGTTGGACGTCTCACAAGATTATTTCTAATTATATCGATTAAAAGTATGACATGTACTGTATGTATAATCAACAAATCGCTGTTAATAGGAAAAACGCTCCGTATTGTGTATTTTTCTAGTAGAACACATCCTGAGGTGTTTTATTTCTCAAACAACATGCTGGTAAATTGATGGTTTAGAGGTGGAATGATTAACCCTTTAACCTGACATTCTTTTTCTTTCTTTCCTACATTACCTGATATAAGCTGTAGTGATTAAAGAATATGTTTAAAATTGTGAGAAAGAAGACATTTTTACGTTTGGAAAAATTATCCCAGTGCCTGTGCGGTGTCAAAAATTGAGAGAGAAAAAGCACAAGTGTGGATCACAATAATCAATCCAATCAGAACAATGCAGCCTCTCAAGGAGGCTTGTCAATTCAGAAATCTCTGCCTCTTTAATTAGCATTGGCTTTAGTGTGCAGCAGTCTGAGTAGTGCATTTGCTAATCCATTAGCTACAGTGTGAAAGCCTGTAGTAACACAGCAATAGTTAGAACACAGCATGCCTGACCGGTGTGTTTTAAGTGAGTGCGGTCTGTTTTCAGTCGGAGACGTATCAGGAAGACATCTACCCCATGACTCCAGGAACAGAAGCCTCTCTCTCCGCTGATGAGTGGCTCAGTGGTGTCAACCGAGGTAAAGATTCCACTTGCAACTGCAAATATTTCTCAATCAATTTAGATTAATTTTCATTTTTGATTTGTTAAATCATATTTTTTTTTAATGAAAAATGTGATCTGTTAATACCAGTACTTTTTTTTTTTTTTGCTTGTTGTGTATTAAGAAATTACATAAGCTACATATATGTAAATAATCCAAAAGATATTGAGCCCATTGATCCAAAATGGCCAGTGCAACTCTCTTCAAGGGTTCAAGGCATTATAGATGTTTAATGAACTGATTTTTTCCCCACAATACGTAACAATATATGCTTGGCTCAATGTGTCTAATAAGAATATTATTTTCAGGACATTTTGAATGTATAGACATTAGGCTGAATAATAGGTGCAAGGATGATATAGATTATATGGTTATTGAACCTCTCATTCCAGATACAGTACCCTTTGGGGTTATAATAACCTTCACTCCACAAAGAAGGCTTTAAAGTAGAATTTTGAGGACAGGTACTGATGTTGGGTGAGGACGACTGGAGTGCATTCAGTGTTCCAGTTCATCCCAAAGGTGTTCAGTGGGGTTGAGGTCAGGACTCGATAGTCTTTAGAGTGTTTGCTTTGTGCACAGAGGCATTGTCATGCTGAAACAAGTTTGGGCCCCTTAGTTCCAGTGAATGGAAATGGTAATCCTACCGCATACAGTGACATAGGGCTGTAATCGTTAGGTGTGCAAATGTTCTTGGCCAAAGAGTGTCCAAATATAAGTTAGAAACATACAAAATTGAATAACATACTATACTATATCATTTCACTATTTGAGTCATTTACTTTGTCCTGAGGGACAATATTGATAAATATTAAGGTAGATAAAAAGAAGATAAGGGTTAAATATGATGAGAATTGGTGTGTGTGTGTGTGTGTGTGTGTGTGTGTGTGTGTGTGTGTGTGTGTGTGTGTGTGTGTGTGTGTGTGTGTGTGTGTGTGTGTGACTTTAGGGCCAGTGTTAATGTCTCTTAAGGAGGGTTACAGCAGACCCAGTAAGCTGGTGTTCAAGGCCCCAGTGAAGGAGAAGAAGAGTGTGGTGGTGAACGGGATTGACCTGCTGGAAAATGTGCCTCCCCGCACTGAGAATGAGGTGCCTGTGCTCTGTATGCATGACATTTTTTAAAGAATCGTGCGTATAAATAAACTCAGGCGTAAACTTGGTTAAGCTCAGGGTGGAACCTTAATCTGAACCTAAACCTGTAGCCTGCACATGATGTCTACATCAAAGTGTCTAAATCATGGTTCTGAAGACTTGATATTCCATTACACTAAATACAATATCTAGATGGGTCAATGAACATATGTTTGTCCTTAGGTTCCATCCTTTGCTCTGGTTGTTGTCTGTTATGTGTTCCCCCATTGTCCACTTGGGTTTTTATGGTTATTTATGATTCTTTTTGGAATATGGATAATGGATGAAAAAGTATTTTGTATCTTTATAAAAACAATCTTTTATACACAACAACTTTTTTAAACAACTGTAAAGTACATTTGAATTTAAAGCACAAAAGACCTTAGACCTTATACTACAGACAACTGTGTTCACGATTTTATATTTGTAATGTTTACATTTTCATATTTACCTTTAGTATTTAGGTAAAAAATGAAAAACAATGGTGTCAGAGTACAGACTCTTGAGGGACACCATCCAAGGAACAAGCCAGCAATGAGACAGTTTAGTACTTTTTTGAGAGTTTATATTTCCAGATGTATTTTGAATAAATTAAGGCACATTTACTGCTGTACATTTTTACTTACTTTTTTTACCCCTCACACACGTTACTTTTTAAAAGGAGTCAGAATGTCAGCAACTGGCGCAACTCAATATGGGGACATGCACATGCAGAGAGTCAGTACTTTGACACAGTTACCCAATCAACATAATACTGTGCAAGCAAAATTCAGCATTGTCATTAGGAAAGCCGTATGTGCTTTGGTAGGGTTCTTTAATTTTAAATGTTTATTTATTTATTTTTTATTTATTTTTTTTACTTTAATGCCTAAACATACCTGCAGGTGAATTAGCTATCCTGAGTTCACCATCGTTGAGAGTAAGTGTATGCAATCGAATTGGTATATATTCTTATAAAAGACTCAAAAATAAAACTCATCCTGGGAAATTAACTAACAGGTATCCAGTCATGTTAATATATGAGCTATTTAAGTCAATTTAATTATGCCTGTTGCATTATCGGGTCATTATTTGGACATGTGTGTACTCATATATTATACATATATTCCTATCTTTAGCTCTTGCGGATGTTCTTCAAGCAGCAGGATGAGTTGCGGCGGCTGAAAGACGAGCTAGTGCAGAAGGACGTTAAAATACGACAACTGGAGCTAGAGCTGAACAACCTGAGAAACAGTCCGAACATCAACAACCGCAACAACAATAACAATAGCAGTGACAACAGCATGTGACCAGGGTCAAGCCCTTATAAATTAACTCGTAGTACTGCTGAACATCCTCCTGGATACCCCTCTCTTATATCCCACAAGACCAAGCGTTTGTCTCCACCAAGCAGTGTCTCACTCTGATCCTAACTGTTGATGCCTTTAATGCTGTCAGACTCTATTGGGGTATAAGTTGACCCCTTTATCACTAAAACCTCTCACACCTTATGGCCTGTGTTCACTGCTGCTTTCCCAGCAGCATCAGTATACCTACGGCTCAAATTCACAAACAAATATAAAGATCTGCAGAAGAAAAGTAGTTCAAAGGGACAAAATATTCTTTACTATTTCTTCCTGCTACTTAACGCTATTAATTGTATTTTAATAATTTTTACATTTATGTTCTCTCTTTCTCTGTCTTTCACCTTTATCTATTTTCCTCCGCAGTTGTGGATATGTGGGCAGCCAAATTTGCAGTATTGGATTAGAATGGTTTTGACAGGTTATTTTCATACAAGCCATTAACTGTATTATAATTTCTGTGTGTTTTCTTTATAATTGTAATTATTTATTTTGTTCTATAAGTTTTCCCCATATATGTATTGTTTTAAATAATTAAGCTCATCTCATCTTTAACCATGGATGTACTGTAGAGACAGAGATCACTAGCTGGTCAACCAAATATGTCTTCTAGAAGTCATTCTACTTGTCTTGTCTTTTTTTTGTCTTAGAATTTTGAAGATTCAATAAGTATGATTTACTTGGGAAGGGATTTTGAATGAATGCTGCAGTTTGTAGTGTTTATGAATCATATCTCTGCAATACAATTTGACTTGTAATTGGACTTGCTTCATTTCAGACCTGTTTTTTCTGGACCATAAATAGGCTCCACCCCCCTTCAGAACAGCATTCCTTCTTACAAACTGCTCCTTTAATATCCAAAGATATCTAATGCATTATCTGAGATCACCTCTCTCCTGTAGTGTCCAAACTTCCAATCTGACATGACAACAATCCCATGCAGCTTTTAATCACATTCTAGTGAAAAACTGTACACAAAACTGTATTTATTGTATTGTGTTAGTAGATTGTTCAAAGGCTCGGATCTGAGTGTAAGCGCAATGCCAAGTTAACAGACAACACATTCATGACACAGTACACCAGAACTAATACCTAATACAGTAACACTATACAAAGCTAGAATTTAACCTAATGTAACTGTGTCGTCACTAAAATAACCATCAGAAGTGTGTTCATGTTCTCCTACAAGTAAAAGGGATGACGAAAATATGTATCCGTTCAGGTTCCACTCCAGCGATGAGGGAAAATACAGTTTAAAATACAATTTTTTTCAGAGAGAGTAAAGAAACGAGATGATGATAGAGAAGCAGTGCATATATTTAGGCACTGATTGATGTGGAAAAACGTGAAAATAGTGAGTGATTAGTAGGTAAGAATGGCTGGAAATTTACAGTACAGGCAACGGTATATAGAAACAAATGTCTAACATTTATTTTAATTGCTTGTAGGACATTCAGCATATTTTCTGAAAGTGTTCGTTGTGTGTAGGTGGTTAATGATTGTACTTTTTAACCAATCTGTCTGTTTTTTGGAAAGGCTGAAGGGACTGACCATGACCCTCTCATAACTGAACAATGAATTGCATTATATAACATAAATCACCCAGGAATGTAAGCAGTATTTAGACAATTATACTAATGTCATATTTAATATTGAAAACATTGGCTAATGTGATATAATAAAATTGGGGTTACATTGATATAAGAGTAGAGGAGAGCAGGACTCCTGTCAGACTGATCCTAGATTCATATCAATCTCTCTTTTGAACTCCCCGATTGAAGTACAGACATATTTTTCTTCTGATCGTATCATCTGGTGTGCTCTTCACTTTCCTTGATTTGTGTACATGTGATTGAAATGAGGCCTTACTTCGTTTAGAATCAGCTCCACACCTGCGGCTTTTAAACCCCTGGACTGCACGTAGACAGAAAGCTGGCTGATGTTTGACTACGGACCATGTAGGAAACATTTTTGCTCGTGAACTACTGTATTGTCTCATAAAAATAATCTCACCTCCTTTCAAGTTGTGGCTTATTCCTGCTTCATGCATAGTAAACAGAAGAGCATGAATACATACTCATCCTTTCGAGTCTCAAGACATCTCTGCTCCAAACACACCTGATCCGGTGGGCTACCTCTTGAGAAATGCTGTGCTGAACAACCCCAGAGGCATGTATTATTATTGTTTATACCAAAGTATTGAGTATTTGTAGACCCAGATCAAGCTGCAGATCATCAGTTTATATTACTGTGTACATTCTAATACACTGTGGTTTATACATTAACAGCTCATTCAATTGGGAATTTATTATGCTGCATCTAATTTAAGCCAAATAATAAAGTTAAAAACTGTTACTTAACAAAAAAAAAAGTATAATCATTAATAAGGTGAAGCTTTCTATACTAAGTTTATTGAGGGAAGAAGTCTCGAAAGTCAGTACTTTATCTGCCAGTCGTCAGGATGGTTTCTTGAAAACCTGACAATTTTTTTTATCTCATTTATGTCTCTCTCTATCTCTCGCTCACACACACACACACACACACACACACACACACACACACACACACACACAAGCAATAATTGAGGCTGAGTGAAATGTTTCTATGTGCTAAGCATAAGCAATAACATCAGCTAACCTGTCTTGGGGAAGTTCCACAACATATCAAATAACAGCTCAATAGATTAATAGTACTATGACACTCAAATAAATAATAGTAAATATTTAAACCTTTTCTATGGTACAAGAGAAATATCAACTTTTTTACATGATGTTATTGGAAAATAGTCACCTTGGAGCTCCCCATTGTTTTATTCTTTATGTAACAGTGCCACAGCAATTTTATACAAAAGGCAGCATGATGTTTGAAGAAGACCAAAGTAGGATAAACTTCCAGTGTTTAATGTGTCGCTTAATCAATAGCATTTCTGTCCCTTTCAACTGAAAATATTCATCAGTACACATGTAGTATTACTCTATTCCAAATACTCAAATAGGAAACTTGTGGAAAGGAGTATATCATACTATAGCAAAGCCTCAGCAATTCATTGTTAGTTAATTATTGTAGTTGTTACCAGTTTAAAAGAGCATTTGTAATGTTGCTGGATGAATTTTTAGGCGTTTATGTGTAATGCCTTTAGAGTTCCTTTTATTCAAGGTCCTTGAAGTCATTCCTGTGCAATACCGATTTCCTCCACTAGGTGACATCAGTATGAGCCAGTCAGTCTGTCCCATGCAGCAGCCAAAACCATACAGGGAAAAGGACCTTGCACTTTCATGAGCTTTGATATTATAATTACTGGAACTGTCTGAAACCTCACATTTAACTAGTTTAAAACCAGAAAAGACATTGTGGAATACAACTGTGACTTAAACCTGAATAGATTTTTCCCCCCTTCATAAACAATTCCACTTCACTCCTTATCAAGAATGCTGACTTCTTTCTCAATCATGTCTAATTTTTTTTCTCCTTTTTAATAATAAAAACAAACAAACAAAAAAAAGGTATAATTTAGAGCCACCAAATACACGTCAGAATGCCTTTGTGTTAAATCATCTCTGAATATTTACAAAATATCCAGACTGAGGAAAAAAAAATAATTTAAAATAAATCACAGAAATGTCTAACAGCTCAGAATACCTTCGCTTTAAATAACCCAGAATGATCGCTGAATATTCACACAAATATCCAGACAAAAAGAACACACACAAAAATACACGCTAATATCCTTTCCCTGAGCTTACAGTTACAATTTCGTTCGAGAGGCTGATTTTAATGGAACGTGCTTGTATGTAGTGAGACTACACACAGCTGTGTAACGTTAACGAAGTAACTAATGACTTGGATGGAGAAATCAAAGTGATTTCACTGTGATCATGAGCTCGATACATTCTGCTGGATCACCGTTTGCCAAAATTACTTTACAGCTGCATGTGTTTTCATTTGTTTTATTACAGTTAACTGTTACAACTGAGATTAATGATGAAAAATGTCTGCCGTTATCAAAGGGAATAGAAAAAAATATATTTGGTCATTATTTACAAAGAACACGGGACCTCTGAACTATCCACGCAAGAAGGAGAAAGGGTTTCTAGGAGTCATTTGACAAGGGCAGACATTCAGTTCTAAACATTAAAGAAAAAAAAAGAAAAAAATAATAACAAAATAAAATAATCACATTGAGAGGTTGTACTGTGCAGGATCCGATGCCTCCTCCGTGCCCGAACAGGACGTCACATGATCACGACAAGACGAAAGAGACGCAATGTACACAAACAAAATAGGTGTGATTTTTTAAAAAAAAGGTGGGTAAGAAAACCCTCTTGAAATCCAGTAGTCAAATTTAAAATAGAGCCAGACATGCTGTTTTTAAAAGGTTTTTGGTATTTTTTTGTCATTTAAATACATAAGTCATACCCAGCAATCTGTATAAGCAATCTGTATAGGCATCAACAGTAAAGAGAAAAAAAGAAAAATTACAAAGAGCAAACTCAGTTTTGGACAATAGGAAATTTCCACTACTGTGCTGCCAGTCGTGTGAAGAGGTTTAAGAGAGAAAGAAAAGAATGGGGGCAAACAAAGTATTAAAAAAAAAAACAAAAAAAAAAAACTAATATTTAAACTGTGTCCTCATATATCTACTAACCCACCCCTACCATTTGCATACCTCCCCAAAACCACCGCAAAATTACATTAGGACATAGAAACAGAGGGTTAAAACAGTCAGATCACAAAGGGAATCCGAGAGTGCATGTTCAGTCATCATCCTCCTCTCCTTCTTCATCCAACTCCCTTTTCCTCTTCTGTCCCCTCTCTTCCTCTGCAACAGATACATAATAAAAAGCATGTTTTACTCCACTGAAATCTGAGACTTAAAACATGTATTTATTCATAAAAAATAAACTATGTATTTTTCATTGGCACAATTCAAGTGCATCCACCACTGATAACATTTTCTGTGTGAATCTTTTAAAAACAAGTGTTAAGTTCGTTTCCCAAAACGTATAGACAGAATAGGATTGCTCTTGCTGCATCTCTAATGGAAATAACGTGCCACGTTCTATACTTTCGACAATATAGATGAACGAGAACAGTACAGATGTTATTCCTAAATAACAAATTTAATGCAGAAAATGATTTCAGGTAAAAATTCTGCTTTAATCACAATGCAATTGGAAGGCTTCTGTGGTGCTCTGAGGTATATTTAAGAAGAGTACAAATCCATAAAAATCATGTTTGCACTATATCCAAATGTCAATGGCTATATAAACAGCTCATTTGCTTACCGTACTCATCTTCGTCATCAACTTCCCCGTCATTTAAGTCTTCTTCCTCTTCCTCCTAAAAAAAATTTAAAAAATGTAAAAAACGAAAGAAAAAAAAACATCCTTCCTCGTAAGTGACGTCATTATGTCAAAGGACTAAACATGACGCAGCATTCACCTCTCCACTGACATCTTCCTCCTCTTCTTCCTCCCCTTCCTCTTCATCTTCCTCATCTCCTTCTTCTTCATCTTCATCTCCGGGAGCTGCATCTTCATCGTACTCCTCCTCGTCTACTTCTGCAAAATGCAAAACCATTCCAGAGTTAAGTCTTTTTAAATAAATAAATAAATAAATAAAAAGTGTGTGTGTGTGTGTGTGTATATATATATATATATATATATATATATATATATATATATATATATATATATATATATATATATATATATATATATATATATGTATAAGGAATGTGTCATATCATGTAGCCATATGGTGCATGTGGTAAATGGGAATGCAGCCACTCAAACAGGAATGAATAAACAATACCATCATCTTCATCTTCTTCGTCATCCAATCCCTCAACGTAGGCCTCTGTGTCAGAGTCGGGTGCCTCTTTATCCTCTTTGTCATAGCCATCGAGATACGTCAACTGAGGCAGTAGCTTAAAGACGTTTTCTCTGTAGTCGTTTAAGTTTGTCACCTCGCAGTTGAACAGGTCTAAACTTTTGAGGCTTTCCAATTTTTTCTGTTGAAACAGGAACAGTTTAGAATTAAGTAAAATTTTCCCATAAAAATCTCTCCATAATTCACCTAAGCATGATGCACCACAATTTCTGTGGCTCACAAAAGCAACATTACAAACACAAACCAACAGTAGATTGAACATATATCTGGGGCCCAAAATTTGTCATACTAACATTGTATATTGAGGTCTGTGATTATTTTATCAACACTATTTTAAGCAATAAAGTAAAAACCATTTGTAAGCATATCCAGTGTGTGTGTGCACGTGTGTATAATATATTATTTTAAGAATACTTTTGTAAATGTCAAACTAGACTGTGAACTTTGTTATACGACTGCTTCGTTACTACATTAGTTTAATGACAAAGTACAAATAAGTAAGTACACAAGAACCCGCACGTCTACAACGGTTAATGTTTATTCTATTGTGCAGTACAGACACTTATTACAACTCGGTAACTAAAGAATTCTCATTAAATGACAAAAGGTGTACAGCCTCTGTAGCCTTAAAACTCACCAGTGGTTCGATGGTGCTGAGATCTTTGATCTTGTTGCCACTGAGGTTGAGATGGGTGAGATTGGGACATTTCTCTGCCAGTACCTCCAAACCACCCGAGATTCTGTTATCGCTAAGCTCGAGCTATTACAAACAAAAACACAACCACCTTTATTAAAAGATGCCAATGCAAGGTCAGCCATAAAGTGTTTTTCCAGCAATAAAAACACCATAGTTGTACCTTTTTGAGTTTGTTAAGCTTGGGCAAGTTGGTGACTGAAGTTAAGCCAACGTTGATTGTACTTAGAAACTCCAGCTCCACGAACTCGTCTGTAAGGCCTTCGATTTTGCCTTCATTTGACCGGCAGTTGTCGAGCACGAGTTCTTTCACCTGATAAAAGATACAACAGATGTTAATGTGTTAATAAAAGTGGAAATAAAACCAAACTCTGGATGTGTACAAGTCTCCTACGCTGCACTTCTGCATCAGTCAAGAGTGCTTGGTGTTGGACTGGTTTCCGGTTCATGTTGCAAGCTTAAATTGAGTCAGCTCACTGCTGTTGCCAGCTTTTGTAGTTCGCTTGGATTACAGGGGATGTTTTCTCTTACAATTCTTAATGAACGAGTCACCACTTTATATAACACACATTATTAATAGGCCTTTTAATGCGATCAGGATGGAACTGTATCATTGTTGACCATCCTGAGCCTGCTAAAAGCCTCAAAGTTTAGGTTTTTAAACAGAAAACACTAAAATAGTGTTTAGAGGTTATACCTTTTTACATTTACTCAGATGTTTGTTTGTTTTTGTTGTTGTTGTTTGGCAAATTCGTGAAATATGACTATTATTTTTACTGAAGGGTTAATGAACCTTTTCCCTGTATAATGTTTCAAATGAAAGCTTTATTGTGGTTACTGGAGGTGTAGCTTTATTCTGTGAAGATGTGAAAATGTCTAGAAAATAGATTGAAGTCCATGTTCAGGCTCAGCATATACACTTAATACACCGAGGAAAGAAATCCCCTGTTGCCTTGGTGGAGCGGTTACATCGTGTCGATTACAGTCATCAGCAGTCTACAGCAATGACCGATTATTCGCCTCAGCTCTGCTCATTGCTTTGACTCGCCGCGTTTTCCCCCCTCACACAACAAAATGGCTGTCTGCGCCACGAGCCGCGTCTGTTAGCTTTAGCACTGAAAAGATTACAAACTGGCGGGGTTTTTTTTTCCTCTCTCCAAAAGGACAAACAAAAGCAAGAACATGGCGCCGAGCAGGCCAGGTTTTGACGAGTTAAGTCAAATCGCCTTAAATTGTCCCAGGAGTCCAGACACGAGCTAAAGAATTCAGGAGTAGGAGGGGCAGGTAACACGACGTAGCCGAAATGCTACCAAGTTTGTGCGTAAACCCCACCAATTTTATTTGATTTTTGACCGACTGTTAAAGCGAATTTCGAAAACAGGAATAGATTTGATGGTTTACTCGACGGTGGACTGTAGAAAGAGATTGTTCGGGCTGCAAGAACGGTGCGTTTAGTCGATTAAACGCCGTGTGCCTTTGTTGCTGGATAAAATGGCGGCTTGTCCTAGATGTCGGAACTGGAGCAGCGCCGCTGAGTTGCGTAGCGGCTCCTCACACAAACAGAAATCCAGAGCGCAGCCATGCGCCTCAAAACATCCCCAGCACGTTAGTTTACAACAGGAGATCAGACAGGCTCGGAAAGGACGTTTAATTACAGTCTAACTGCGTTTGTAAGACGTGTATCTTGGACGCGTATTAGAAACGTATGGAGACTTCGGTAATGTTGCGTTGGGATTCATCTGTAACCAAACGTAGCTCACACTTCGGGAGAAAACACCGACAGCTTGTGTGTGTAATTTCCCGAACACGTCGTGGTTATTACAAGTGCTCGTTGCATCCTCAGTACCTACAGAATGCAGTTTTAATGGGGTTTCGCGCGCCTTTACGCAACTCCATGTAAAGATGACACCGAAAATTGAACAGCAATCGCGTGGTTGTGCTCCACACAGCATGTAGTCGCGCGCACACATACACACACTTACACACGACAATACCGTGGGATTTTTTTATAACGTTCCGTTTCGGTGCAGATTATCTGGTTAAACAATTCCAGCTCTAAAGGTCCTAAAAAAAAATTACAACAGTTCAAACTAGAAGAGTACACCGGTCAGATCGCCTGAACAGCTATTTAAAACGTGCCCCACAAGTTGCTGAAGTCGCCAGGTGAACCCAGAGGAATGGTATTTATTTAGAGGAAACGAACAGCAGAAGGGTTTGAATGGAAAGGCTGATTTTATTGTGCAGCCTCTGGGATGCAAAGGAAAAGGGCGCGATCGGGGCTACAAAGTTACAAATATGGCTTCTCATACCGCTTCCCTTGTTTATACGCTGGCTACACAATGCGCGTTACTGTTACAGTTTCACAGCCAAGCAAAGCGATCGATCAGAAGCCTCGAAAAGTTAGAAAACCGAGCAAACTGCGAAAGCCCTGGTCCGTGCGTAAACACGTCGAGTTATTCAGCACTGTGACCGCGGCCCCGCTTTAACAAAGTCACCTCAAACTTTTCATTCAACACATCAAGTTGACGGCGTGCACATCTAAAGCTGGCCATCTACCTTCCAGCACTGAGGTTATTCTAGCAGCGATTTTACTTCTCAAAAAAAATAAATCACCCAAGTCGCTAAAGCGTAAAGCAGCTTACGTCCGACGGCGTTCGGTTACGCAATTCCAGGTGAATCCTCTTCTTCATGTCCATCCTGAGGGTCTGTGAGTGACGGATTTAATAAAAGAGCGCAGTTAAGACTTGGGAGTCTTCGCTGCACATTCAGCTATAGCCCCTTTACAAACTAGAGCTTGCCAGTCTGCCAAACTTGACGCCTGCAGGAGGCGGGAGTTGGGTGTGGGATTGTCGTCACCGCGGACTAATCAGAGACGCGCATTCGAGTCTGAACGTCCTTAGCACAAGACGCGCAGCCAACCAACGTCCGACCTGAAATCGGGTGGGGTTTACAGAGGGAGGGTTTGGTTGATCCAGTAAAGTCTGTTTTAGGGTGACGGGTGACATCTATGCGTTAAAATCACCCAAAGTGGCGAAGGCGCCAAAGATTAAACTAGACTAGATCTAGTGCGCTGGCTGTTTAAGCAGCACGTCCTCGATAAGGTAACGGTATCAGGACAGCATTTATAGAAGTGTTACATTTTTTTCTTCTTTTTCTTCCAAAAAAATTCTTTGAACTGAATCAACGCAGCATAGTGTAGAGATAAACATTGGAGAATTTCATTACTCTGGACCACCAGGCGGAAATACAGCTGCTAATGTTTCGAGTGTATTTTGGAAGTAAATAATTTATTATAGCAATCAATTTAGGATGTTCTATGGCACAGCGTCATGATAAACGGACCCCTCCCCCTTCCAGAGAGCGCGCACAATGGCAGCCATCAGTTTAACTTCAATTCGATTACACTACAAACAAATGTGCTCTTTTAACGCGCGTCAAAACCCCGTGACACGCAAACACACGTCTGTAACAACATTTCATTTAGTAAGAAATGTAGCATCCTGATGCGTAGGTCGTGTGTAGAGCGCGTGTCGGCTCGTGCGCACCGGATTCGATTGCGCCTGTTTACATTGGGACTTAATTGCAACTGTATATGCTCATTAGATCACTGATCTTTATCGCTGGTGCCCTCAGTGGCAATACAGATTCGATAAGATTTCCGTTCCCCTCCGTTTAAAAAAAAAAAAAAAAAACACCATTGTCACATGCGTTTGACTGCCACATGGCGAACTCCAACCAAGAAGCCATTCTTATCACTCCAGAGTTCAAACCAGCCAATAGAATTTTAAGGGGGAATTCACTTCCGCATCAGCCAGAAGGTTAAAAAAAAAGCCCAAAAAAACACACACAAGGTCACCTGACTGTGCTCGGCGCCATCTTGCCCGCAAAACACAACGCATTCCATAATAATAAAAATACCATTTATTGACCGTAAAACCGAACAAAAATATATAATAATAGACGTTACCTATTATTGTGCTGATTTCTGTATGTCGCTCCGCTACCCCTTAAAAACAACAGTAGAGCAAATGCCTGGCGTATGATTGCTTTCACAAACGCGCTGGCACGAGAGAGCGCACTGCACAGACGACTCTCGGCTTTTATCATGATTTGTTTTTGTTGTTGTTTTTTTTTTTCGAATTCGGTTCATAGCAGGAATGCTTTGCCTTTGAAGGAAGTAAAAAAAAATCTTCTTCTCTCGATCTGGCCACTTATTCCGACTGGCGCATGCAAGGCTCATCTCAAGCTCTTTGGAGTGTACTTGCGCATTAGTGGAGAGCATTTTCTCCTCTGGGTGTGTCCGTGTGCTCGGAGCGCCCTTTGCTGCAACGCGCGTGCTGTTCACACACACTACGTGCGCGAAGTGCGCAAAGCCACGGCGCTCTCACATACACCTCGGTCTGGGCACGCGACACTCTCCACGCACCACTATCGCGTGCGTGAACGGCTGGTAACGTCACAGGAATGGACACGGTCAATTGTGCAAACATGAGCATTGCTCTTTTTTTTTTTTTTTTTTTGATGGACGTGAGATGTAAATGGCATCGTTGCCATGGTATAACCAGATGGAAAGGATGAATAAGGCTATGAATGTCACAAAGGGCGCGTCTGTGGTTTAACAGAACATACGCGCATTTAGTCTGTTTGAATAATGCAAAAGGCTGCACTGAGTGAGATGCGCACACAGGGGTGCATTGAGAGAGGCGCACACAGGAGTGCACTGAGTGAGATGCACACACAGGGTGCCCCTACACAAAATGTGCATCTGCAAAAGCGTTGAGTGATGCAAAGGAGATTGTAATGACGTGTCACCATAAACCAAGACGGTGATTCACCCAGTGCAATTTAAGAACCAACACCCTCTGCTGCTATGTTATATAAGACACATTTGGTTTAGGGGTTTTCTTTGAAATTTAAGACAATACAATCGGCGTTTGAAGAAATTATTGAACCAGAATAATACCATAGCTATTACGCAGGCACATACTGTAGAATGCTGGATTTGCACTTTATATTCTTATATGTATACAGAGTATCTGCATACTTGTAAGATGACATTTATAAATGTACTGTTAAATGCTTTTTCTAACACACACACATATCCTTATATATATATATATATATATATATATATATATATATATATATATATATATATATATATATATATATATTGAGCATGCTCATTCACTCCTACATGTGCCTGCGGGTAGGGTGGCATTTCTTTCTTGTAGTTTCATAAACACTGACACACTGTGTACTGCTGAATGAAACCAGCAGATGGCGCCTTAAGAAGATAAGATTTAAACATGGCAACTCATATGGTTTATGAATGTCAGAAAGAGAAACGTACATCAATACATCAAAGTCCAAACTTTGGGAAAAAAATTTAATGAAATGTTCGTACGTTTCAACAAAACAGCAATATATCCTTTCATCAATTATTCGTTTATTCGTGATGGAGCCAGAGCCTATCCAATGAACACTGTGCTGGTTACACAAAGTTAATCTGATATCAACTTTTTTCTATGTAATATATGCAGTTTGACATACAAATTGTCATTCGTTTTGCTAATAAAGACAGTATAGTGGCACAGCAGGTAATGGTGCTGCCTCACAGTTCCAGGATTAATGATTCAATCCTTATAGTCTTGCATTATATCTCTGAGTTCCTGTGAGTTTCCTTTCTGAGTTCTTCTCCTAAAAAAACATGCCAGTGCATGGATTGACTACTGCCCATGGTGTGGATAAGTTTGTAAATGTGTATGTGGTGCCCTGTGACAGACTGGTGTCTTGTAGTGATGGGAAGTTCTGTTCTTTTCCGTGAACCGGTTCTTTCGGACAGTTCGATTTTATGAACCAGTTCAAAAATCCAGTTCACCAGTTCTTTTACGTAGAACTGTAATGATGCAAATTCCATCATCCCGCTGCCGGAAGATATTAATACAATCAATTTAGTTGAATACGTTTCTTACATTTAAGTTTTGCAACTAAAACACCCAGTACAGGCATTGATGTGCAAACGTGGATGTTTTACGTGTCTTAAAGAAATAAACTAATCAATTTACAAAAAGCGGAATATAAAAATACAGACTAACCTGCACAACAGTCAATAGTAAAATTAACTGACATATATTGAGTGAACAGTTGTGTGATTTTTTTAAATAAAAATGTTTAAAAGCCTATGACTAGTTACTTTGCATATCCCAATATTTATAATTTGCTCTGAAGGTTCACGCATGCGCAGCATCAACAGCTAATCGGTTCTCAGTATCTCGGACGCGTCCGAAAGAAACGGTTCGTTCAGTGTACTGATGATTCGCTGTATCAGTTCATCGGTTCTCGGACGCGTCCGAAAGAAACAGTTCTCAGTTCTGTGTACTAATGATTCGCTGTATCAGTCCAGTTATTCAAGCATGCGCAGTATCAACAGCTCATCGGTTCTCGGACACGTCCGAAACAAACAGTTCTCAGTTCAGTGTACTGATGATTCACTGTATCAGTTCGTCAGTTCTCGGACACGTCCTAAACAAGCAGTTCTCAGTTCTGTACTGATGATTCGCTGTATCGGATCAGTAATTCAGGCATGCGCAGTATCAACAGCTTCAGCTCACAGTTCTCTCAGCACATCTCAGTTCAGTGTACAGGAGTTATATATACTCCGGGATATTCGTTTTTTTTAGAGTCGGACCGACTGTCAGGCATGACCGAAACTTTAGAAACTTGTGGATCAACGTTGACTCAAGACGCGAACTGTTTAGAATGAATCAGTCCGCTTTGGTGAACGGTTCATCCAGTTCACTAAAAAGAACTGGTTCAAAAGAACGATTCATTCGGGATCTGGCTGTCACTAGTGTCTTGTGTGTTTTTGTGTGTTCCCACTTTATTCCCATTGTTCTCTGGACAGACTCCGGATCCAACGCAACCCTGAGCAGGATGAAGCATTTACTGTTTATTGGAACAAACAAAATGGTTTATTTCTTGACTTCATTTTTTGTTATAATGATTGCTGAATCCCTGGACATTTCTTCTCAAAAAACTCCTACAAAGTCTGTAATAGACACATAGAGGAAGGTCATGGTGTGGCTCTGCAGGTCATCAGCTTGTTTGTCCAAAAGAAATAAAGTTCTTTTGTGCTTTTAGCCTCTGTTTTCTTTTGTATTAGACAGAGTATTTTACTTCAGACAGCTAACAACGAGGCTGGGTGCTTCTACTTAAAGGAAACGTTTAATCAGTAACCGTACAGGATTAAAACAGAAACATGTCATGTTTGGATTTCTTAGTTTTGTGATTGTGACAAATCCTTCTCAAAGGTCAGTTTTGCCCCATGCATTGCTGGTTATACCCTGACTTTTTATTTTGTTTTCTTAAGCGACACGAGTGAGAAATGTACTCAGTATATTAAGCTTTTATTCAACAAGAAACTATTACATTTGAGTCTGTATGAGTTTACATTCAACTTGCACTTGCTCTAACAGAATGGGGACATGACCTTTAAGCTCTGATTCATTCATGAATCAGTCAGAAAAAAATCCATCAGTTTAAAGCTACATCTGATTGCAAATGTGTGCAACAAAAAGACAAAACATTTGCATTGTTATCATTGATCGTTGTGTTGGAATTCAAACCCATTTCTTCTTGTTGACTGAGTCTTTTGGGGCAGTTTTGTAAGGAATTAAACACAGTGTTAATAATCAGCAATTATTTAATTCAATTCAAGTTTATTTGTATAGCGCTTTTTACAATAGACATTGTCTCAAAGCAGCTTTACAGAGCATAAACATAGAGTGTGGTGTAAAGCAGCCCGAAAGTTTATTTCCAATAACTACTGTACAAGTCCAAAAAGTGTCATTACTATCACTGCAGTTCACATAACACACTGAAACATCTTTAATATCCAAAAGAAAGCAGTGGCAGAAAAAAAATAGTGAATGGGAATCCAAATGTAAGTAAGTAAGTAAGTAAAGTTAATTTATATAAGCACCTTTTACAGATAAAATCACAAAGTGCTTTACAAAATATAACAATGAAACTTAAATGTACAATAAAACAATCTTACAAAGTAAAAAAGAGAAATTTTCAGAGACGATAAAACTTCAACTCTAAAATAATAAAACACACTACAACAGGGATGAAACCATAAAAGCCCAGTCAGCTAAAAGCTTGTCTAAATAACTGTCTTCAGTTGCTTTTTAAAGGAATCAGCAGAATCAGCAACACGCAGAGACAGGGGCAACGCGTTCCACAGTCTGGGGGCCACAGACTTAAAAGAAAGATCCCCCCGAGTTTTAAAATGGGTTTTAGGGACCACAAGCAGATTTTGACCTGATGATCTCAATGCTCTTGAAGAGCCATAAGGGGTCAACAGGTCAAAAATGTACCCAGGAGCGTTCCCATGAAGGGCTCTATAAGTGAGGACCAAAAACCAAAAAATGTCAACTCATGTTCAACTCATCTTAGCTAACCTTTATAGCGGGCATCACCAAATGGCGGACCGCGGTCCGGACCCGGACCAAGTGACGGGTCTGCCCGGACCCGTTAAAATTCTATTATCATATTAAGCATCTCCTTATTATAATCTAATATTATAAGATTATGTAAGCTCTTTGACATTAATAAAAAGATAAATCTTTCATTCATATGCAGTTAATTCTAGTTACGACAGGAGCGTCATCAAAAGCCAAGCCAAAAACAGATTGTTTCTGTTCCATTATCCAGAGCAGAAGGTGGCAGTAATGCACCTAATTACGCTGGCAGGACAATTAAGATTCAACCTGCTGGCAGGACAGTTACATGCCCATTCCTCTCACTAGGAACGGAAGATGGAAAGGGAGTAAGGAGAGGTGGAAAGGAGAGAGGAAAAAGGGAGCTGCTCAAAGCTCTGCACTTTTCTTTTATTCAGTAAATTCTGCCCTTTTCTATTTTACTTGAAATGTTCTTTTGCCTAAGGTTCCTGTGTTATTAATGTAGTTAATGTTTAAAAAAGGGGCAGCTCAAAAGTCTTTAGTTTAATTTTTTTCTTAAAGATTAAAAGCACTTTTATTTTAGTCAGAAGATTCTGAATGTTTTACATTACTTGAAATATAGGCCCTAAGTTCAGGCTGCTCAAAGCTGTGTTTGCACTTTTTATTTATTTTATTCACAAGAAATTCAGTGTCTGTTGTCTGTTACTTGACATGTAGTAAAGACAACTGCAGGATTGTTTTCCATTCAAGTGCCATACAAGTTCAGACTGTGAAAACACTGGAAATTTAACAATAAATGATATAGAAATGTATGTGCGTTATTGATTTTTTTAACATGAGGGTACACTATTTTAAGTGACAATATAAGATTCGGACCTTTGCTGGGAGGAAATTTTAGTAACTGGTCCTCTTTGAATTTCAATTGAATACCCCTGATGTGTAGGATCCCAGAACATTCTGAGAATATTTGGCTTTGGTGCCTAAAACAGTCGTATTTGTTTTATTTGTTTTTTAGAATTTTCTTGACAGAACTTTCATATTTTGCACAATTAAGGTTCACTAAATCATTTCAAATAACCGATTGAACATTTGTTCACTAACACTTTAGTAAACATTTCATTATTTTAATCCCTCAGAAACATTAAGCTAAAAGCTTCATACATACAACACAAAGTTTCATGAACAACCCCCAGAATGTAAGTTTGTGGTTAAGCAGAATAAAGTGGAATAAACCACTTTAAAGGGGAAACAAATGCTCATGTTAGGTTGAGAGAAAACTTCCCCTAACTTAAGTTGATTTAAACTTCTCAGGAAACTTGTGGTAATCGGCAATGATCATGAGAATGTTCCCCTAAAACTCTGCTAACCTTTAAATTATTTGTCCTTCTCAAAGTCTTACTTAGTCACTATTTACTGATGTTTCAGAGGGTTTTCTCTTCACACTGACCTAAAACTCATAGCAGAGAACCAAATACTGACATACTGTAAGGAAGTGTTTTGTGTTTAGAAAATCTTGGGTTTTTTCTGTTATTTAAAAAAAAAGCATTTGAATTTGACCTTAGGTGAAAATTCCTTGTCATTTGTCATATATTGTTCCAAGCACCAACACAGCTAACAATTATTGGGTCCCAGAATGTTCTGGGTTTATTTACATTCGGTTCCTGAAATGTCTGAACGATCCTTTTTTAAATCCATTTAGTTTTCCATTAAAGTTTTCTTTATGAAAATATAACATTCACATTTTGTTGTGAATTATAGCACCGAGAACCTTCTCTTACATTTGCATAATTTGATTATTTCCTTATAATAGTCGAATAATCCATGACGTTATCACAATCTTTAGATTATTTGCAATGCTCTGGAACCTTGCACTAACATTCCCCTAACATTATTCTCAAAGATACCTTTACATTGAGAACATTAGAGAAGATTCCCAAAATGTTATTTTTTTTTAGTTTAGCCTATAATAGTAGGGTATGAAA
>NC_062518.1:6646454-6691454 GCF_022655615.1 Tachysurus fulvidraco
AGTGGTTGCAAGGTCGTGTTCTATATGACTAATGGTGATGCTCAGCGCCACCATCTGTAATCAAACATTAGTGAAGACTCGCCCTGTCTGCCTCAACAAGTCCATCAAATGAGTCGTCTCCATCTCTGTTGTTTCTCTCCTATGTTCTTTCCTTTCTCTAGAATCCTTTTATAGATGCAGTTGCATTAAACATTGGGCAGAAGGACTCGTAAAGATAGAGATACAAAATGTATGCATTAACACTACAATAAGATTATATTAACTACAGATAGTCAGGAAATGCTTTAATCATTAAATTAAATTAAACATGAATGAATGTCTGTAAATAATAAACCACATAATTAGTGTGGTTTATTGCACTTATCACAGGTTTAAAACATCTTAAATCTTGCTGTGCGGTAAAGTTATTGCTGTCTATTATGACAATACAAGAAACTCCCAGCATATTAAATCATTTAAATCTGTGTGTTACACAATTATAACACATTAGATTTTAATACAATGCAGTGTAAGTCATGGAGGCTTTTTTATTTACCCACAAGTAATTAAAATTGAGGTGGTAATTAAACAAAAAAATAGCAGATTGTTTTTACTTTTGCCAAGTACAGGAGTGTGATTGTAATTGTAACGCAATGAGTTTGCTCATTCTGATACCTTTTGCCAGCTTTAAAAAAAAATAAAATTTAATTAAATTTGGGGGGCACGGTGGCTTAGTGGTTAGCACGTTCGCCTCACACCTCCAGGGTTGGGGGTTCGATTCTCGCTCCGCCTTGTGTGTGTGGAGTTTGCATGTTCTCCCCGTACCTTGGGGGTTTCCTCCGGGTACTCCGGTTTCCTCCCCCGGTCCAAAGACATGCATGGTAGGTTGATTGCCATTTCTGGAAAATTGTCTGTAGTGTGTGAGTGTGTGAGTGAATGAGAGTGTGTGTGTGCCCTGCGATTCCCTGCACTCCATCCAGGGTGTATCTTGCCTCGATGCCCGATGATGCCCCGTGACCCGAGAAGTTCGGATAAGCAAAATAGAAAATGAATGAATGAATGAATGAATAAATTAAAGTTCATATTCAAATTTTATTTGTCACATACACAACCTTAGGACTGCCTGCATCATAAAAATATAATCAATTAGAATAAAATTATAAACTATACTAAGAATAGAATATCATTACAAAATGAAGTAACTATTTAGGGAAAATGGTTAAACAAAAAACAACATAAAAGTGTTACCTAAAAAGGACATCTTAAAAAGAAATAATTCCAACCTATTAAGAGAATATCTAAGGATTGATAAATACTAATCTGAGACTAATGCTGGCTCTGACAAATAATTAAAGTGGTTTCAGATTCTACAGGTACACGTAGGTGCATAAACAATACATACAGAAAAAAAAACCCCAAATAATTAGAAATGCAAAGCACAGAGTTCATATTTCATGGAAACATAAAGATTGTGTGGTGCTTGTACAATGTCATGCTGTGCGTTCTCATTTGATTCAGTTGTCAGTATTAAAAAGTCATTGCGTGCATATCCTTAATTTGTATGCCACAGCAGTTCCCAGGAAACACATTGTCATTCCGATGCCCTCCACTGAAGACTCTATCCATTACCTTGGATTATCTCCAGCAGTGGGCACTCATAGCCACTTGACCAAGCATGCAACCTTGGCATGTCACTGATCGATACGAACGCGTCATCCCCATGTGTTGCATATGCTTACTGCGTGTAAGTCTTCACAAAAATCTGAATCATCGTGATCCATGCATCTGCGTGTACGTGTGTGTTTAGGCCAGTGTTAACTGAGGTTAGTATTCCACAGTGTTAGGAAGCAGTGGTCTAACAGAGCAGAACATACAGTAACGTGAGCAAGGCTTATAGCTGGAGTAGTGTAGGATACTAACAGGATTTCAAGTAATACTAAGGACTCGTACGACAAAAAAAAAAAAAGGCACAAAGGATGACTGAATATAATTCTTTTTCTGAAAAAATGTTATTTTTTTGAAGAGGTCTTTGTTTTTATATTTTTTGGGATAGTGTTCCAGTTAGTGGCATGTACCACCTGGTGTTAGAAAAAATACAAACATATTCATGCAAGAAATCTAAGAAATACATGTGCAGTATTTATACATATTTAAAAGCAGATTAAACTGTGCTTTAATTCTAAAGTTCTTTAGGTAAGATTAGCCATCTTAGCGGGATCCTCATCTTCACAAAACTCTGCCTCCAGGATTTCCAGTCGTCCATAAAGTTTCTAGAAAATGATTGACAGGAGTCAGTCAGGACTCCAATCACAATTCAGTCTTAGTGACTTAATACATGTTTGCTAAGCACAATTTACACATGTCTTACACATGTCTTCGACTTGTCTTCACTGAGATTGCAGTTTCAATTCAGTTTTGCATGCCTCCCTGAGATGATGTGAGGAGGAAACCTGAGAGGAACCAAACACAAAACGTGAAGCTCTTCTGACTGACGTCGGATAGTGGGATTATAAATACAGTGATACCTCGAGATACGAGTGCTTTGACATACACATTTTTTGAGATACGAGCTGTGATTTGACCAAATTTTTTGCCTTGAGATACGAGCAATTTTTTTGAGATACGAGCGTCCGAGCCGCCGAAACAAAGATCCCCAACAACAACGTGTGCTCTGTTTCCCCCGCCTCAGCTTCCCGCATCTCACTCGGTTAAACCCGCCTTTCCACTGCACACGACAAACGACGGTCGATAAACCGGAAGTCATTCATTTTTGAGCGTTGGATCCGTTAAAAAATGTGAACTTGTGCGTCTACACCGCATCTGATATGCCGGTCGGACAGGTTTTTATTAAAACGACCAGCAGATGTTAGTGAGGAAAGAGTGACGAAAAAGGCAAAAACAAGTGAAGAGAAAAGCGATGAAGAAAATTAAGCAAAATCAATGTAAAGAAAACAGAAATTGTAGCCATTAAGTTCAGTTAAGTTAAGAGAATTTCCAAGGTCTCCAAGGTAAATAATACACTTTATAGTAAAACCAGTTTATTTTTTTTTAACATTCTCTTTTATTATTGTATGTTTTTATACAATATTTGTCATTTATAAATATAGGTACTGTACATTTTTCATATTCAAAGCACATAAACAAAACAACTGGAGTGGAATTTTGCGAGCTGGAACGGATTAATGGGATTTCAATTAATTTAAACGGGGAAAATTGCTTTGAGATACGAGAGATTTGAGATACGACCAAAGGTCACAGAACGAATTAAACTCTTATCTCGAGGTATTACTGTACAAACAATGTTCAGGGGTAGAAGAGTGACTGCTAACATTTCAGTGTGATAAATGCATGTTTAGTATGAGTATATTGTTATTATGAGTCCTCGGATAAGCACAAGTATACGTTTATAGTATATAAGTGAGATGATGGATGGTAGCAAGAGTGAGCCGTAGACACCAGTGCAGCCCAAAACAACTGACTCTGGCTGCAATCACGGTGCAATCGTGTCACAGTTTTCCCCCACGTAACAGAGGCATTGATATGCAGCTTCTGCTGTTCTGCCACTTAGAAATTCACTCCGGACAAAAAGCAGCTATTAAAAAACCACATTCCTCTCCGACTGAGTGCTTCATCCGGTCCAGTTTTGTCAACAATCAGTGATAAATAATTGAGTTGCATGATGATGAGTCTGCCGTATTAATGCTTTATGGCCTTCTTGGCTGCTCCATTTGTTTTCTCACCTCAGTGGGCTCTACTTTTTCCATCCCATTTCTTTTGTTCTTTGTTTCTCCCAGTCTACAGCTAATCACATTGCAACACAGCAGAGGATTCATAATTACATATTTACTGTCTGATGTGGCACACTGGAGCCAGTGGGAAACTGAACAGGCTTTCTGTAAGGCTCAGATTCATTCTCTTTGGAAATATGCCAGGAAGAAAAGCATTTATGGCTATTTTCATTGCATTTCCAGTAATTCACCCACGCAGGTGCAATCTACTTTGATAAACAGGCTGGTTTTATTTATTTAATGGATTCTCGTTTCCGTTCAGGAATCTTCCCTGACAGTCATTTAAAGAGGCAGCATGTTAAAGACTGACTACGTTAATGTCAAGTGGAGAGAAAAGGGGAGAAATAGAGCTGATTGCAACCGAAGAACTTCTTGCTTCCTTTCCAACTCCTGCCAAGACTCCAGACTACTCCGTAAGGTAATAAATCGGCTTGCTCCTCTACGTGAGGGCAGAAAAGATCCCTGTGTGATGAGTCATGAAGCGTTTGCGCTTCTTTCCTCACAGCTTTACTGCTGGCTCTGGCTCGGTTCGGCACTCTCCCAGCTTTACTATTAAGTGCTATCATGATGGTGTGATTCACTTTTACACGCAGGCCTGATTCATAACCGGCGTGATATATTTCTCTAAGCGCAAGAGTACCGTGTATCATTCCAGGTGTTGTTTTAATGTGAACATCGCTTGCTCATTGGAGCTTAGAGTGCACAGATACCAGAGTGAAAATGTGTATGATTCTAGCCTTGCGTTACTGCCTCCAATTACACCGTTAATATTTTTGTGGAAAAGATTTAATTGCAAGTGTTCTATTTTTGGACAGTAGATATAAGAGTAGAGCAGGTCTTTTCTTCTACATGACAGCATGACAGATCGTCAAGGCTGAGAATGTAGGCCTGTTCTCCATTGAGAACTGTTACCCTATTTTTCTAAAGACGATGCCACAAAGAACGGGAAACACTTTGAAATGAGGCAACCAAACTGATCCGTGTCCCATTTGTTTAAAAACATAAGAACAAAAGAGGAAAAGAGCATGTTGCATTTAGTGATGGATAAAAAAAACTATACCTTCTGATACATTTAACTGCCTCTTCAAGTTTTTATCCTTATGAGTTTGAAGGTCAGGAACATATATCAAATGTCTTGTGGGCATGAAACTAAACAGGCTTTTTGAGTTTAGATCGTAGACCCTGTTTGTTGCATCTTTTCCAACATCTAGTGTAAGTACAGATTTATTAGATTATCTTGTTACAGCTCTCTACAGATCTGGTTACGGATTGTCAAAGGTTTTGCAGTGAGGGACAATTTTAACTGTGAAATTCATTCTAGAACAGATTTATTTCTTGATCATTAGGCTCGTCTTGTAAATATGTACAATCGTATTCTGTCTATTTATTGGAGCCTTGGAGTTTTTTATTGTCTAACTCTCCAACAGCAAAATGAATTAGTTAAAATTTTAGGAATACGTTTTTTTTTTTGAGGTTTGGATTAAACCCATTCAGTGCAAATGATAAAGTAAATTGGTTTATAACTTTAATAACTCTAGAATAAATATATTACATAAGACTTGATAGTGAGTTATTATTTGTACCACTATAACAAAATAATTAAAAAAATATTAAAAAACACAAACACTTTGCTATGCCTAACCTTGAAAACACTTCAAATGAACCCTAGGTAAAATGAAAAGTCTGTGTACATGTGTGTGTGTGTGTATGTGTATGTGTATGTGTGTGTGTGTGTGTGTGTGTGTGTGTGTGTGTGTGTGTGTGTGTGTGTGTGTGTGTGCCTATGTGAGTGTGACATGAATAAATGTATTTATGACTTATTATATTATTTTATTTATTCCATTTTTTAATTATATACATTACATTATGTATGTGTAACAGATAAGCCACAGTGATGCTATTATCAAGAATTTAGCACTCAGAGCCTGTAAATGTACCTAGTAGCATCTTGGCAGCTGAGTATTTGGTGTAATTAATATTTATAGCTTTATATATATATATTTCAAGGAATATGGATCAGCAGCACTATATGTTTTGATTAAAAAAAAAGTTCTACTGTAGTTATACAGTATCTATTGCCAGATATTTTATAGATATATATTTTATTGTATAGCACATTTAAAAACAGATATCACAAAGCTTGACATAAATATATATCAGGACATAAATGATTCATATTTATATTATAAGAAATGATTCATTGTAAATGTAAGAAACTGATCAAATGAGCAATGTGATCAAAAGTGACAGATGCAATTATTCCTGAATACAACTGGGAAAAAATCCAACAAGAGTTGCAAAAAGAATCAAAGAACATGGCTTTCTTCTTTTCGTGACCTTTTGGAGTTTTTCCACGTGTCATTTTCCAAATAGCCACCTTGATAGAGTAGAGTGAATGTTTTGGAACATGAACATGTGTTTATTTTAATTACCTGTAATAGATGAGCCATGGCAAATGATGTTTCAAACACAAGATTTTGAGATGCAAACGTTAATGTAATAAATATAACCTAATAATGTAATAAAAAAGGACCTCCTGATGGTCCAGCAGCAGGATCCTGCGCTCTCGTTGCCGTGGCCCATTGGATTCCAGGGCAGGGCGCTAACCCAGCCATTCAAGAGTTAACTCTCAGTGCTGGTTCCAAGCCCGGATAAAATGGGAGGGTTACATCAGGAAGGGCATCCGGCATAACAGGAAGGAGCTGAAAGGAAAAAAAAAATTACAATAAAAAAAGTTTTTTCCAGGTAATATACATTTATAGTTCTGTAGTTATAGCGGGTTAAATTGCACTGTAGTGATTTTGTTAAAGTATTAAATATGAAATTCTGGATGAAGTTCCTCTAGAGGATAAAGAAAATGTTATTATATTATTCTTATTCTTATTCTTCTTATTATTATTATTTAACATATACAGACTAATTATAGTTAGCTCCACACAGTATGTTTGCATATACCCTACATTAAGAAAACGTTAAGAAAAGTACTAAAGTGGAGTCCTAGAGTAGCACAAGTGAGTTGTCAGGAATGTTCTCATGAAAGGAAATTTCCAATGGTTGGGTGTTGTTTTATGAATGCTCTAAGCTGACTGGCTTTTCACTAACAAGCTTGCATTATTAACAAGACCGTCAGGGCAAATCTTAACAAGTGCACTGTTGCATGTTCTCATTGGATAACAAGGCTGTTTTTCGTGTCCTCGCTGACACACAGATGTTTTTACCTTCCAGCCAAGATCCTGGTGACACACCTTATGCCTCTCACCTCTGTCTCAGGGGGAAAAGAAGGACTGCATTTGCATGCTTTAGATGCATAGGGCATTTTCCCCCCTTAGCACTACTTGCTGTGAGTAGTGTAAATGAGACAATCCTCTGAGAGAGAGAGAGAGAGAGAGAGAGAGAGAGAGAGAGAGAGAGAGAGAGAGAGAGAGAGAGAGAGCAGGAGGTATTTTTTAGTAGATATTTCTTTGTTGCAATTTACTCCCGCTGGTCCTGATGTTGTTGTCTTCTCTCTCTCCAAGTCTCTTTTTCTCTCTGCAGCCCCCGAGTCAACATGCCAGCCAGACTCCAAGTGCAGGACTGCTTTACATGCAATGGGGATACAAACACATTCTCACCTTCAGCAATAAAACCACACACTCTGCTGTAGCTATAAAATAAATCCCAATAAACTTTCTTGTGCATTTATTCCTTTCAGATCATCTCTACATCACATGCATGCATGCCTGCATTTCCGTTGTTACAGTATAAAACCTGTTCCTATAATACACCCTAACATTAATTACAACCTTTTTTGTCCTATATCCTGTTTGTCCTGTCTCATATTGAATGAGAATGTTCTGTGAAATCGGGAAGATTAGTTAGTAAATATGTATAAATAGAAGGAAGGTTCTATCCAGTTCAGTGAGGCTGTGCTTAGGATGCATTAACAACCATTGTAAGGAGAGCACATGAATCTTTTATAAGCTCAGTGGTCAGAGAGAATGAAAGACAACAAAAGGGTTGCAGCAAACACACGCTGTAACTCGGAAATCAATCAGCCGTGGGTCTCCTCCTGCGCTCTCTCTGCAGTTCTGCAGTCCACAGCAGACAGCCATCACTGGTAAAGACCTTCTAAATACACAGTGTGCACTAAACTAAACCATGACTTCAAAGGGAAAACTCAACCCTGGATCAAATTAGATATGATTACATAACACCAACAATTACTTTTAGATATTTTTTCCACACACACAACATACAACTGCTGCCGTAATAATAAATACCATCCTGTGTTCATCCCAGGATAGTTATCCACAATAACCTTCAACGCACTTATTTCTGTTTGTCTTTACATTTATATGTCTTACATTTATAAGCTGTAATGATTTGTAATTGCATTCTCTGGTTTCACTCAGCTGACATGGCATTACTGAGTTTGAATCTGTCTGTCTCATGCAGTCTCAGGGAGTTTTACCTTGACATTCTTACCACTAGTTTGTTTATTAGGCATTTAAATGTACTGTACACTTTTTTCCAAGCTGCTTTGGGAATATATTTATTGTGAAATGTTGAATTGAAATGCCACAGTAACCTGAAGTCAGGATCGAACCCAAGACTCCTAGCTATGAGGCAGCGATCCTACTTGTTGCATCATAACAATTTGAAGCCATAATTAAAATGAAGTCAGGAAAACAGGCATAGTACAAAACTGTAAAACGTAAAAAAAAAAAAATGACCTAAAAGATAATAATCGTTAATAATCATTTAAACTGCACTTAGCACTAGGATCAAGTCTTCATTAATGATTTAATGTGAGTAAATTTTATGTGAGTGTAGCATAAAAAACAAGCCCTTTCTCATATGCACACTCACTAGACTGTTTCATTTGTGCCCACAATTTTGTTTTGTGACAAAATGTCAGAAGTTATCAGCGCTACACAGATGTTTACCCTTAAATAACTCTATCCAGGGTGAGACCACCTTCGCTCTTCTCCTTTTTTTCCTCTTGTGCAGAGTTGGATATTAAGATATGGACAGTGGTGCATTAAAGAGGCGTCCGGCTCCATCTCAGCGGCGAGAGATTGAGAAACCGCAGCAGCATACAAATAGGCAGGAAGAAATGAACTGGGCATGTTATCTCTCGCAGTCAGTCTCCCTTGATTCAGTCAAACTACAAAGAGCAGAAGACGCAGGAGACCCACACACACAGACACACACACACGCACACACACCCACACAGACTGCGAGAGCGATAGCATCAGCCATCTCACACTGAGTGTTTCCAAACTCTTCTTTCTTGTAATTTCTCTGCAGTGGCAGAGAAGAGAGAGAGAGAGAGAGAGAGAGAGAGAGAGAGAGAGAGAGAGAGAGAGAGAGAGAGAGAGAGAGAGAGAGAGACTGCAGGCTGGGATGTCTTTAGGGGATTAGTACTGAATAGAATATTTTCCATATTCAGTCTGATTTTAAGCAAGGCACTCCTCTGCACTGTGTTTATACTCTCAAAAACTATTCTAATTATGGTAAGGGGTGACAAAAGGAGAGTAGGAGGCAAGCCTGACAGGAAATGATGCAAAGAAAAGACAAAATCATTAGCAACCAGTGAAAACTTAACTCCCAGTTGAACTTTTCTGCATATTGTTCACATACTGTAAAACTCTACAAGATGCAAATCATATGTTTTTTTTTTGTTTGGTTTCTTTTGTGATTGTAGATGCAGGTGTATTTTTAGCAATGATGCCACATGGAATATATTCTGACTGCTTGAGAAGAAGTGTGCTGTCAGGCAGGAGAAGCTGGACAGTGATAAAAAGATTCCCTTGCCTAATGAGGACACAGTGTTTTCTAGCGTTGGCTCTAGAAAACGACTGCCAGGACACGGGATTAGATTCTTTTTTTTTCTCCCAGCATGTTTTTTTTTTTCTTCTGATATGTTTTGTTTTCTCTTCCAACATGAGCCAGATCAGTTCAAATAGAAACAGGTATTGGCAAAGAAAAAAGAAAGAGTGGGAGCGAAATCACAGCCATTTTTCAATTCGAGCAGGTTGACGTGATGTTGCTGTAAAAGCGATGAGGGTCGCAGGGTGGTCGGTGTTATCTTTATCACGGAGACATGTGCTAATGAGACAGTGCATGGCCATAATGTATGTCTGGTGTCAAAATCTCAGAGAGCAGACACCTCCGAGTAAGCTAGAGGCATTTTAGAGCCAACAAAAATATTGGCACCTCTCATGAATGGGCAGAGCTTAGAGTGAGTTAAATATTCAACACTTTGAGGAACTATTCACCTTTATACGAACAGAAATCGTATGAATATACGTTACAGTATTTACCCAAAAATATAGATAAAAAAATAATAATAATAATTTAAGACAATATTTAACTCAAGACACAATTTTGGTCAAAATATCGTTGTAATAAAATATCAAACTTAACAGAAAACAGAAACGAAATTCACAGTATTACGTGATAAACTCCAGGTAGCCACATAGAACAACACATCATGTCATATAACATCTTTGAAATAATGTAGCTCATATGTTTGATGAAATACAAGCTATTTAGAGACAGTAAATGCAACCCGAGTTGCTTGATTTAACATTATGCATTGCTCAGCTGCAGCATGATTAGATAATTATTCTTAATCCATTCTCCTTAGGCACAATAATGCACTTTTATTTTCTTTCTAATAAAGCATTAATCGTGAAACAGAAAAAAAATAATATTAAAAAAACATACAAACATATTTCTGCATGTTCCAGCTCACAATATGACTTTGTTGTGTGAATTCTTTTTCTTTTATATTTTCATGATCATTTGTATGAATGATGCCAATAATACAGTACAAGGTTTACTGTAACCATACCTTTAGTAATAGCATGAAAATAGACTGGATTTTAATTTGCTTGGTAAATATTAAAGTGATTTTCTTTGACCATAAACAGAAAATGAAAAGAAAAACCCCAAACAAACAAAAATCTTTTTCCTCTGCTTAATTAGTACTTGTGGCATTAACTCAATGCCCCTGTTTTTTTATTCCCTGGCATTCATTTAGCATCTTCTAGTCCCTAGAAGAGCTGCTGGCTGTGTTCAAATGCTGTTTTATTTCACTGAATTAATCTTGGATGTAGAGTCATATTCTGATTACATTTATTTATTTGGCTTTTTTTTTGCTGAGTGACGTTTTATTTTGTTAATTCTACACATGCTGCTTTTTTAAGTCTGGGGACATTCAGAACTGTGTATAAGTAGCTTGTTTATCTGTTCATAGTTGTAAACGTTGTAAACTAGTTGTAACTCAGTGTCGTCTGATAGAAGTAAGAAGATTTCTATCCATCCATCCATCCATCCATCCATCCATCCATTTTCTGTACAGCTTTTACGCCTGGAGACAATCCTAGGGGACAAGGTGGGGGCATCCTGGAAGAGAATGTGGTACAATAGTGATTAAGGTGTTGAACTAAAGATTAGAAGGTTGTGAGTTTGAGCCCCAGGTCCACCACACAGCCACCAAGCAAGGCCCTTAAGCAAGGCCCTTAGCCCTCACTTGCTCAGATGTATAAAATGAGATAAAATGTATGTCGCTTTGGATAAGGGAGTCGGCCAAATGCGGTAAATGTAATCCTGAATGCCAACCCATCGCAGACTCACACATTACGGACAATTTAAAACTTACATCTTTATCTTTGGACTAGGGGAAGAAACCAGAAAAAACAGGAAGGACATGCTAACTACATGCATGAAGGTCAGAGCCAGAAATCAAACCCTAACCCCAGAGTACCACTTGTGCCTAAACCACTGTGCCACCTGAATACTGAAGATACTTAAAATGAAAATAACTTTCAGAATTATTAAATACCTTTACAGATTTAATAATCTATGGGTTGAAGTAGATCTAATAAAAGGAATTACTGAGGGCAAAAATTTTACTTCTAGTTCCAAATTCATTTAAGTCTGATCTTCTGGAACAGAAAATCAGTGAAGGCTGCTATTGACCTTCGCTTTCTCTTTCCATCCTTCTTCTTCCACATCGCTTTTAAATGAGTAAAGACTAACTCATGGTCCCAGGCACATCATAGCTGACCACCAAATCAGCTATTACACCAAACTGTTTATTATAATAATATCCACTTTATATGCCATTAACCATTTTTTTTTTGCTATCTGACAAAACGTCAAGATATCAAGATCAACCTTTGGTGCCAACTTTTAGACAGGTTTACACACATAGTCAGTTTTCTGCATAACTTTTGGTTCTGCTCTGTATAAATTGTTTGCAAAATCATTATTGCTGTCATGCTGACAAAAATGGTTAAAATTACTGTCAAGTGAAAATTTTTAAAACATTCAACAACAAAAAGACACTAAATGTAATGTAAAAAAAAAACAAAACTTAAAAAACTTAACTTTAATACTTAAAAAAAAACTTAATGCCAGTATTATAGTTACAATATTAGAACAGTTTTAATTTATTAGAGTATGAGACTTTGGCTTATACAGTATGTAGTCATGTTTGGATCTTTGTGTAAAAAATTGCACATTCCAGATGGTGAGCTAGTAAATTTCACACTCTCTGGTTACTTGTTAGAAGATACACCGCATCAAAGAAACCAGAAAGAGGAGTGTGGGTTTTTTCCCTTTCTGTATAAAAAACAAACATTGCAAGACATTTCTTGCAATTATGCCGGATGAGAACTGAAACACAGCTCATTTTTCATGTGTAAACTTCACTGTGAGCCTCATCAATGTGTCATTGTGTCAAACCACCAAAGCTGAATATTATTCACTGTTTCTCACATAATCTTACATCCTCTGATTTGCAAATTTTCAAAAAAGCGAACACATTTTAATTTCCTCTTAAACAGAACTTGTGATTAGTTTCCATATCTATAACTGACTTCCCAAAACATTTCTCCTTGAATACGACATGGCTAATTATTTTTGTTTTTGCATTGTCTGAAACATTTGCATATCCTGCTCACTTGTATGAAAGAGGCCACATTTAATAAGTAAGAATAAATACAGCACACCCTGAATTGTTTTATTCCACTTACACAACATCACTTATTATTTATCAATTAATTTATTAATTTATGTATTTATTAATTAATGATTTTTTATTTGTCTATCTATTTATTTATTTATTTGGACAGTCTGCAAGTGAATTATTTGTTACTATATAAACCATGATAGATAAGAATGATATATATTTATAGTTAATTGATCATTATGAAAATTTTAATTGTAAAAATGATGTAAAATCAGTCATTTCTGGCATTTTCTTCCTTCCTTCCTTCCTTTCTTTCTTTCTTTCTTTCTTTGTTTACTTATTTATTTTCCTTTAATCTAATTTTACATTTTCAAAGAATTTTAAACATTTTATCAAGAAAGATATCTATCTATCTATCTATCTATCTATCTATCTATCTATCTATCTATCTATCTGTCTATCTATCTATCTATCTATCTATCTATCTATCTATCTATCTATCTATCTATCTATCTATCTATCTATCTATCTATCTATCTATCTATCTATCGATGCTATTTATTTATTTATTTATTTATTTATTTATTTATTTATTTATTTATTCCTTTCAACTAATTTTACATTTTATCAAAAGAATTTGGGTCAGAATGCTTACATAGTAATATTTACATGTGTTTAAATTAAACGGATATTTTTGACTATTTATTTATTTATTTATTTATTTATTTATTTATTTATTTATTTATTTATTTACTTACTTGTATTTGCTTGAATTACCTAAAAGTTTACAATTCTCCATACGTCTACAATCTGCTAGTCCATACAAACAGCAGCGGCAATTCGATTGGCTGTCTCTGACGTCAATCACAAAACCTACCCAATCCTAGCACGGGAACAACCGCCTTTCCTAGATGAATCCGTAAAAAACATCTCGTCGTCCGATTGGACGCTTAGATCTCGTAGTGTCTCGCGGTATTTGTGAGTGTGTTCCTCTTCTTTGCAACGCTACATCAAGCTGTGTGTTCATTCCGGTGTTGTTGGCTGAAGCAGAACGGACGTCTCCCCTCTCTCTCTCTCTCTCTCTCTCTCTCTCTCCCTCTCTCTCTCTCTCTTTCTCTCTCCCTCTCTACCTCTCTCCCAGTGAAGCCTGCTGCTGGTTCATCTGTCTGTAGACGTGACCCTGCTGTTAGCTGGTGAGTAAACAGGGTATAATGGGGAGGTTTTAGGGCATTTAGTATGAACTCTAATGCTAACATGTCGACACTGTGTTGCTTTGGAGTTGTAGAGCTCTGGGATATGATCCTGTCTTTAATGTGTGTGTGTCTGCAACTTATACTGCAAGTGTTCAGCTTTAAATGCAGTCAAAGTCAAGGTGGTTTAAAGACATATAAATATCAGAGTGGAGTTTGTCCTTGTGAACTGATCAGTGATCAGTGATCTTACTGGGTTCAACTTCTCAGTTTGCTTGGAAACATTTCTGTCTTTTTAGCACACAGCTTTATCATCCAGAGTGACTTATAACTTATTGTAAGAGGAATTGGGGGTTATTAAAAGGGTCCTCGATCAGTGACCCAGCAGCTTGGTGGACTTGGGATTCGAACTCATGACCTTCCAGTCAGTAGTCTGACAAAACAAGAAGATTTTATTGTCATTTCAACCGTTTATTGCTGTTGCAGTAAACGGTGGAATGAGACGACGTTTCTCCAGGATCGTCGTGCTACGTAGAACAAAGACGGAGATAAGGACTTAGTAAGTTAGTCCTTGATACATAAAGTGCATCTGTGCGACCTGTTGTAAACAGTGCAGGACAAAAGACAGAAAGATAGTGCAGGACAAGACAAATAAGACAGACAAGACAGTGCAGGACAAAAGACAGACAAGACAGTGCAGGAAAGACAAGACAGCACAGGACAGACAAGACAATATGCAAAAACAGCACAGACCAGTGTAAATACTGTATGTTTAAATAATATTGCGTGTGCAGAAATACTGGAATAAACACATTAGTATTATAGCAGCAGTTACATGAGATAACGTAAAGTATTCTGCAAAACAGCAATCGACTGAATTGTGAGACAGCATGTGCAAAGAGCAAAAACAGTGTGCATAACAGCATGTAAACAGTTTAATGGATGTATAATAGAAGAGTGTGTATTTGGTGTAGGTCTGTGCAGACCATACAGTTGATGTGTGTGTATGTGTGTGTGTTCAGTTATTAAGGAGTCTGATGGCACCTTAACCACTAGACAGCAGACAAACCCCAGTACATGCACACTAACCCTAGACAAGCCAGTGGTGACAGTTAACAGAATAATTCTTATTTTGCAATGTGTGTGTTTGTACACAAGCCTGTAAAGACATCCTTGTGTATGCAACAGGCGTGAAAATCTATCCAGTATTATTATATATTTTTTCCTTTCCTTTCTCTGACTCAGGATTTTGTAGTAATAATGATCGATTGCCATGCGAGATGAGATGAGTGAGCTGTGTGATCTGGGAATAAACCACAGTGTGGAGGTTGTCATCAGAGTTGAGATATATCCATGCCTTCTACATACGTATGGTGTAATAAGGTGTAATGCAATATAGCATGACTTAAGGAGCGAGTATGTGGATTAGTGGGAAGCATCTTTGCCTCACGGATTCAGGGTTCAATTCCTGTCTCTGCTCTTTGCAGGAAGTTTGCACACTTTCGGTTTCCTCCTGCTACTACTGTACAGCTTCATCTCCTAGTACAAAGACATGCCGGTTGATTGTGTGTGTGTGTCTGTGTGTGTCTGTGTGTGTGTGTGTGTGTGTGTGTGTGTGTGTGTGTGTGTGTGTGTGTGTGTGTGTGTGTGTGTGTGTCTGTATGTGTGTGTGTGTGAGATTGTGTCCTGTAACCGCTTGGCACCTCGTCCTGGGTTTTCTGCACCATGTCTCCAAAGTCCTTTGAGAGAGACTTCAGGTTCCATGCGACCCTGTGTAGGATAAACAGGACAGAAAATTGACGGGTGGCTTCACAAGTTGCGTTCTGATCATTAGTAGGTCACATGACCATAACATGCATGTATGCTGTATCTGTGCACAAAACCGTTCAGCTTATCTAAACCCAGAGAAAGGTTTGCTTCTCTGACAGTTTTAAACAGCATCTGTTTTTTTTTTTTTCTCCCCTCCTCTTCTTTTTCTGCATTTTAAATTCAGCCATTCTGAATTTAAGAAAAAGTGAAAAAACCTCTCTTTTTCCTACAGACAGAATCATTTGAGAGTGACATTCCCACAAAATTTCTTTTCACTATCTATCACTTTGTCATTATAAGATGAATTAGAGCATGGCTGTGAGGAAAAGAGACGCTTTGACTCGCGCATAATTATTATTATTTTTAATCTGTTTATTGTCTTTTTATTTTTTTGTTGTATTAAAGTCAGTGGTGAGGTAAGTGTCTGATCTTACATAGGTATACGTTTGACATCGTAATAGTGATTTTGCATTTTCATCGGGGAGTACAATGCTGTTTCAACTTGATTTAGATAAAACAACAACAAAAACCCGAATCTGATATTAATAAATCTTTGCTCTTCTGATTTAGTATCTAAATGTACTAGTAAATTTCATGTTGTATTGATGTAGACTTCATTGTATGACCACAGTTCAAGAAAAAGTATGACTTGGTACTTTTTAATTCAGAGAATTGTGCAGAGCTGATTTGTCCTGAACGATGCAATAAAGGTCGATGCGGTTTACATTAGACAAGCCACAAATATATAAATGCCTCTCCCTTATTAGAAGAAAAAGAAAAGGGGGGAAAAACGGAAGAACGCCGGCGGCAAATCAGCAGCTAAACCCCGCCTTTCTCCAGCTGTAATGTAACCTGCTCTGCATAGCGATCAGACCATTTCACATAGAGTTTGGCACGTTATCATCTCAGTGAATGAATTATTGACACCGTGTCCTTACCTTCCAGATCTGCTTTAAATAAAAAAAAAAGTCCAAACCTCAGCTAGCTTTAGGTTTAAAGGGATTTAAAGATCTGCCCTATTTTTTTTATTAATGCTTGTAATGATTACAGATTATAAACACAGTCCAGGTTCTTATTTACGACCCCACAGACGAGCAGGAAACAGGTGATCAGGTTGATCTAGAAGCAAAGGGAGGATTTCTAATGCTGGAAATTCTACTGCAAATGTAACGTGTAACCATATTGAGAGCTAAAATTGTCCTGTGTTACTGAGAGGCACATTTGTTGTCAGTGAGACACGTCTCAGCCCCGGATATCTTCTAGCTCACGGGTTATAAATGTTTCTGTGTTGATGAATTTCCCTTAAGAGAAGCACCGTTAAACATATGTTCCTGCACTGTTAAGCTTTTAACGACACTAGAAAATGCTTTTATTCCAAAAATACGGGTTTAGGAGTCTTTCAAAAGTTTGCACCAAAGAAAATCTTAGGGTTTTAATTGAGAATTAAAGTGAAGTAGCCGTTATAGCTGCTGTCGACACAGCAGTAATACTGTTAGACGCCATTGATGTGTTACTGTAAACATCACTTCAATATCTCACTGTACTTCCTGTGCTCCTGCTGGGAAAATGTCTGTTGTTGCTCGAATGGCATTGAAAGTACAATAAACAATAATCTATAAGAGACGAGCTGCATGTAGTTCCAGCTATCCGGTATATATTAATGCCGTATTTAGATACGTTGCTAAACTCCATATGATCTGATGTACTGTAGGCAGCTAATAAAATCTACTGGGTTTTATATGAAATGAACAATTTGACATTTTTACTTTTATATTTAAACAATTCTCAATATCCATGTCATCAAACTCACCATGCAGTAGTCAGTCAATTCAGTTACAGGGCCAAGTTCTCTTCATGATATTGATCATTCTTTATACAGTTCTATAAATATAATATATACAATAACCGCGAATGGGATTCTGAAAATGTTTTATTTATTTATTTTCATTAAGATTTTCTTTCTTTCTTGCAAATATTTTTTAAATAAAAAAAAAAAAAAAACTACATTGTTTTTGTAGACATTGAGCACCACTGAACTTTTATACATCTTATGAAATTGGGATGGAAAATTTTAGTCCTGTTACCAACTTCTAGGTCGGTTAGTTGGTAAGTTATAAATGAACAGGGATGTAGCTTTATACTAAAATGACTGGAAATTGTGAAACGCCGAGTGACACACAGCGACAAGTGATAATAGGACGTTCGGTCGTCTGGAGTGGATTTTTTTTTTTTTTTTTTTTTTTTTTGTTACGGTCGAATCTCAGAGCTGGAGATAAGCGCATTCCTCCTATGTTTTTTTCTCTCTTAGTCACGTGTGTGTATCACGATGTACGGTGAAGGACAACTTTAATAAAGCGAAGGCAGAACAGGCTAAGAAAACTAGCGCTTCAAAACCAGCAGCTTTTCATACAGTTATAAAAGCAGGGGAAAAAAGCAGGAAGTTATGTAATGTAGTGTTAGCTGAATTTCTCAAACCCATTGATTCGCACACTCTGATTTAATAAGTGACGTGTTGACAGCTGCGCATCCAGGAATGCATAATATCTTGTGCTTCATCTGACTCATTCCTGTGCTTCTGAGTGGACATGTTGGAATCTTAATCACTCAGCAGTTCACGCAGCGCCGAAGAAACTGAACTTATGCAGGTTTTTAGTTCTCTCCTTCAACTCTAATGTGCAAGGTTCAGAGTTTGTCCTTTTCGTTTTGCACTGGAGCGAAGATGCTAATGTCTGTCATAAAGGAGCGTTATAGCCTCCAGTTTAGCACTGTGTAGAGTGTATGGCTGGATCAGCGATCACACACACACGCATGCACACATTCCTCGAAAAACTCCCATAAGCTTTTTCATTTCGTTTGTAGATTAGATTCATAAAACTGAAATATGTCTGTGCTTTTAAAATATTATATCTTAATCTGTGTGTCTCTGTGTTTGTGTGTCTCTGTGTTTGTCTGTGTGTCTCTGTGTTTGTCTGTGTGTCTCTGTGTTTGTCTGTGTGTCTCTGTGTTTGTCTGTGTGTCTCTGTGTTTGTCTGTGTGTCTCTGTGTTTGTCTGTGTGTCTCTGTGTTTGTCTGTGTGTCTCTGTGTTTGTCTGTGTGTCTCTGTGTTTGTCTGTGTGTCTCTGTGTTTGTCTGTGTGTCTCTGTGTTTGTCTGTGTGTCTCTGTGTTTGTCTGTGTGTCTCTGTGTTTGTCTGTGTGTCTCTGTGTTTGTCTGTGTGTCTCTGTGTTTGCGTGTCTGCGTGTGTCTCTGTGTTTGTGTGTCTGCGTGTGTCTCTGTGTTTGCGTGTCTGCGTGTCTCTCTGTGTTTGTGTGTCTGCGTGTCTCTCTGTGTTTGTGTGTCTGCGTGTCTCTCTGTGTCTGCGTGTCTCTCTGTGTTTGTGTGTCTGCGTGTCTCTCTGTGTTTGTGTGTCTGCGTGTCTCTCTGTGTCTGCGTGTCTCTCTGTGTCTGTGTGTCTGTCTCTGTGTGTCTGTGTCTCTCTCTGTGTCTCTGCGTGTCTGTCTGTCTGTCTGTGTCTCTGTCTGTCTGTCTGTGTCTCTGTCTGTCTGTCTGTGTCTCTGTCTGTCTGTCTGTCTGTGTCTCTGTCTGTCTGTCTGTCTGTGTCTCTGTCTGTCTGTCTGTCTGTGTCTCTGTCTGTCTGTCTGTGTCTCTGTCTGTCTGTCTGTCTGTGTCTCTGTCTGTCTGTCTGTGTCTCTGTCTGTCTGTCTGTGTCTCTGTCTGTCTGTGTGTCTGTCTGGCCTAGTGTTTAAGGTGATGGATCACCAATTGGACGGTTGTGCATTTGAATCCCAAGTTCACCAAATCTGCCACTGCTGGATCCCTGAGCAAAGCCCTAACCCTCAATTGTTGTGTTAAATATTGTTTTATTTTAAATTCAGATTCGTTTATTATATTTTTAATGTTTCTAATGAAGCTAGAAAAAGCTGATTGAACAGATGACGCTGTAGAGTAAAATAACATGGAGGAAACTGACTAAGATTTGAATTGTTTATCTGATTGATTCATTATTATTTTATATATATATATATATATATATATATATATATATGTAGTGGTTTTAAAGCGGTAGTATTTCTGTACTCGTGAAGTCTCCTAAGCGATCGTTGGGCTTTAATAAGCTCTTATCGTGTGGGTTGTTGCTGTGCTCCTGCTACTGTCTTGCGACAGAAACAGATGGTCAGCGCAGGCTGCTCCTCTTTAGCCGGTGACGACAAAATCTACTTTTCCTGCTTCTTAGAGGCTCCATAGAGGTGACTGTGGGTTAATTAGCTCTAAATATCTCTGAAGAAACTGCAGCTCGCTTAGAAAATCCAGCCCAACTTCCTGAATGTTTACCAGTCATTTGTAGCTAATCTGAAGTTTTTGCCTTGGGAACCTTTAGCCCAGGGTTTAATTGCTGCTTGTACGAGAAATGAACCTCTTCAGTGTTGCACAGAGTATTTTTTTTTATTTTTTTTTTAGGTTTTCTGAACGAATTAGTATAGGAGACTACTTCAGACTAATTTAATGAGGAAGTTTGCCACAGAGAAAATGTGAGTAATCCAGACAGATTTCATCTTCACTAAGAGCTTTATGGAATTTGGAGAGGATCCCAGGAGCATGTGTGAAACGGGAATAGTACCAGGATGAGAATACACTCCAGTCCCTCACAGGGCAGCATGCATGTGTACATCAATTGTAATGCATAAATATAATATAAATAATGATATATTGTTTTCATTTTCTACTCTTTTAATGAAATTTATTATTCTTTTTTCCTATTAGACCAGTTGTTTGTGCTATTTGCCATAATGTTACCATTTTTGCTCATAAAAAAAAAAAAAAAAGCTTTATTGTAGTAATGGGCGATATAAACGATATACGATATAAACGATACAAAATTGGCCTACGATAGAGATTTTAATTCTATTGCACTATCGCGATAATGCATGTTGATGACACAATCTACCCGCGAAATTTAGAGCCACGAGCTGCAGCCGGCTGCAACGAATCATCATATTCGTCATCTTGAATAAACATGGCTGAAAGCGTCAGCGAAACAGAGGAGCTCGTGAAAAAGACCGGTGCATCATCTATTATTGGTTTGGATTTAAGTCCGACGAGCAGCAAAAAAATATACTCTAAAAATATACCTAATACTGGAAGTATATCCCTAATTCAGTGTCCATTCCTTTATTAACAAGACACCGGTTTTAATTTCATTAGGAGAACAAAATGCTTAAAAGCAAATGCGTTACCTCGGCTGCAGGTTTGAAATATGCTTTTATTTAAAGTATCTGTGCATTTACACAGAATAATTTTCTTTGCCTAATTAATACTGGAAGTATTTTCAGTACAGTGTTTGTTCCTTAACTAAAAAGACACCAGTTTTTATGTTCTCTGCAACTTGGGTGGCGTTTAAGAACCAAGGACTTGAACTAAGTATAGTGCCTTTTAGAAGGAAAGACTTTTTATTTATCTGCAACATTTTGTTGTATAATTACAGTTTTGCTTTTGCACAATAAATGTTCTCAAAACGACATGTTTTTCTTTATTTCTTAAAAAAAAATAAATACATTTAGCAGTTTGGCTTTCCTAAGGTCTGTGTAACCTGTTCTGAAATGGTTCTATTATAATTTATATATTGCAATATATATCGTTATCGCAAGAGGCTGCAATGTATATCGCAATATGGATTTTAGGCCATATCGCCCATCCCTAATTTATTGTTTAAAATCATCATCAATTATTTTTCATAATGGGGAAAAAAAAAATCACAATTCCCCCCTTCTGGCCCAGCCCTACACTGGCATGTTTGTGGGAGTTGGGAGGAAACCGGAGACCCCAGAGGAAACCCGTACAGAACACGTTCACAGACAGTACACCGAGTTCAGGATGGACTCTGGGTCTCTTGAGACGTGAGGCTGTGACGTTCCACCCTCCAGCCAGTTTTTCTCCTCCTAAATCATACTTAATGCATATGTTCTCTGCAGAAATGACTCATCCCGATACTCTCTGCAGAAATGTACTGATCTCGGACTGATCCTTTTCAAAGGTGTAATTAAACAGTGCACTTTCCTAAGATAAACCTCTCTGTAATACGGCAATATCACCCTCCTTTATCAGCTTTTATTACTGCTGTGCAGCCCCATGGAGCAATTTGATTTAAAAGATATTCCGCAGCGCTCGTTGTGGATGAAGGTGCTTTGGGATTTCTAGCTTCTGATTTTATCTGTCTTGAACTTGGGCTCATGGCGAGGAAGCAAGGAGACAGGAAGGAGACTAAACTGGCCTGCAGTCATTGATTGCCACGAAAGGCCACAGGCACCACATACACCACTATAATCATTATCTTATCCATGTGTTTGTTATGATGCAAGTTTCTACTAAGAAAGCATGATACATGCTCTTTCCTGCCCATATACGGACTGCATGCGTGATGCTATTTGGAAAGCCGTCAAGCGCAGACGTGGAACCTTTACCCAGCGGCAGTCGGTCTGTGAGGATCCGTATTCGTCGCCGTGCTGTCCTTCAGTGCTCTTGTTTGTTGCTATTTCTGCCCTGGTTCTTTTCTGACTTCTCGACTCAATATAAGGGCTGCTGTGTGCAATTCCCAGCACCGTATCACCAAGCCAAGGCCTCCTGCAGGCACTAATAATGGTCAAATGCGGGAAGCCGGTTTCGCTCCGGCTCCTAGCTGGACACTTCCTGGAGCCCTTGGACACAGAATCCGCTCTGGTAATTCGGAGCACTTGGATGCCCTCGATGAGCGGTGAGCCAGCCAAAGAGCAGCACCGCCCGGCTCTCGGCCAACACCGCTAATCCACTGCCGCTGCTCTTTCGCCTTGACACAGTGGTGTTTAAAGAAAACACGATGAAGAACCCGCTGTATTCTAGCGGGGACATGGAGTACTATGTATGTAAAAGGGCGCTAATGGATTTCAGGCGTCCGAGATCAATAAAACCTGGAGACAGCGCAGGTTTATGGCGTCCTTGTAATCAATATGCAAGCTGTGTTGAAGGTTTTTCGGAAACATGGAACCAGCGAGTTTTTTTTTTTTTGGTTGATTGCTGCTTCTCACCTCACTAATCGTGTGTGTGTGCATTTATGTCTCCTGTTGTTGTATGGTGCCCTCCAGACAGTGACCCAATGCTTCCGCACTGTAGTCTTGAACTTCATATTTACACCAGTACTTGCTTTTGTTTACTAAGCCTTTGTTTAATTGCCCCCTATTAGCACACAAGAATCATCAGCAAATCCTTCAGACAAGAAACTTGATTAAGGCTTAATTGTACAGCATCACACAGTATGATACTGTAACCAGATGACTGTTACGGCTTCTGATGTAGGCTTGTGCATTTTCTTTTTATTATTTTTATTTGCTCTTCCCCCACAACATTTCCACTGTTTATCTGCTTCTTATTCACCGGTTTGAAAACACGCAGGGGGAAAAAAGCAGCATATTTAATCTCTGTAATTTTCATTAACATGATTTGAAAATTGTCTGGATTTGTAGATTTATACAAACCTTATTCCATAATAAATAAAATCAGTAGCTAATTGATGTTACCTGTACATTTGCTTGTCTGCCATTGGGACATTGTGAGATGTGGTAGCTCAGTGGTTAAGGTGTTTGACTGCTGATTGGAAGGTCATCGGTTCGAATCCCAGCTAGTCTCACCAAGTTGCCACCGCAGGACCCCTGAGCAAGGCCCTTAACTCTCAATTGCTCAGGTGTATAAACTGAAATAAAAAAAAAAAAGTAAGTCACTCTGGATAAGAGTCTATCAGTTTGTCAGAGATGTATTTGATATATTTATTTTTCACAGTTTAGAGAAGGAGGTGAGGCTTCAATTCAGAGCCATTTTAATATTCAGAAATTATTCCAGGTTCTTGTGTGGATCGGTTAATTTTGTACTGTAGAGTGGACAGAGTCCGGTCTGCTCTTTTTGGGCTATATTTGGATTGAGATGTTAGTATATTCCTTTAAGGATAATGCATCATTTCATTCATCTGCGTTTGACTCCACTCCAGTAGGTTTAACCCGACTGTCACGTCTGTTCAAAATGCAAAGAAAATATTTCTTGTTTAGAAAAGGTTGTTGTGGGTTTTTATGATTGGCTTTTTTTTTTCTTTCTTTCTTCTTTTTAAACTCTGGAGTACGACTTTACACGAAGGATCTAAAATCTATAAACTCTAGCACCGGACTCTTCCAGATGTCACTTTAATGCCCTTTTTCGAGTGTGTATTGGTGGCTCTGGCTGCTGATCTGAGAATCTTAACACAGAGCTCTTTCTGTTTAGTGCTGTGGCCTTGGGCACCGCTTTCTCAAAGCTCCTGGGTGATTCTCAAGAACTCCGAGTAATGTCAAGATCTAAATACCTCAAATTGAACTTCTTTTTCCCCCAAGCACAGTTTTTTCTTTAACGCAAAACCCTGCTATAATTAAAACAACTTTAAAACGCCACCAAAACAAAACCGACTTTAACTCTTGGTTTTAACGGATCAGTTTCCGGAAGCCGTACAGAATACTACAAGTGTTTGTATTACACGTTCATCAAACGTCGAAAGGCCGTGTAGAGTCACTGTGGAGTGTCTAAGTTTCCTTGTAAACTACTTGGCCCTCAATGTGGCAGCAAGTTTCTGCAGTTTTTTATTTATTTATTTTTTACTTTACTGTATGACATTTAGTATGGACAGCAAAGTAAGAATTTCATTGTGCAGGGAAACATGCTTCTGTCTGTGCATATGACAAACACTTTGAACTTGAACAACCGATAACGTATCGGTCCAACACTGAACGAGCTTTATCGAACTTTTGTATAGCTGGTGAAGTCCCTCGTGATAGACTGCGGTGAAGGGGAAATTAGTCAGGAACCGCTGGCCATTTGGAAAGTTTTCTTTGCTGTAGCACCATTTTCTTCTCACTCGTTGCTACTTCCGATAAGTTTCTAAAAGCTACTAAAGTTTACATTAGATTGGATAGCAAAGAGCAGCTAGCTTATCCATCTGTGGTGGAGTCTCACACAAGTTTGGTATTTGGGAATTTTAGAGATTTATTTAAAAGTAAATGCAAAGCAAAGGAGAAAAATAATCTTTTTTTTTTACTATTTAAAATGAATATAATCACACAGTTGTTAATTTAATCGACGTGTATGCGATTGGACATCATGGCAGTGTAAGATCATGTGGGTGTGATTCAGTTGGGCAACGGAGGCTGAACATTTACGGCTCTGGCTTACTGATCAGGAGGTCTGGGGTTTAAACCACCGCACCAATGGGCTTCCACTGTTGGGCCCTTTAGCAAGGCCTTTAACCCTCTCTGTAACATGATTGACCCTGTGCTTTGACCCCTGTGCTTCCTAACAAGCTGGGATATGTGAAGAGTTTCTGTGACGGCTAAAGGCTTCTGCTTCTTCCTGCAATTGTGAAACAGAGATTGTGCGTGTTGGGTGTAAAATCTCTCCCCGAGGCTCTCAAACACTCAGTATTTCATAAGTTCATGTCTTGTGTTGTCGAGTTAGATCAGGCAAACTTTTCTTTTACAACGGATCGTGTATAAAAACAGATTTACGCTCCTCATTGCTGGAAAATGGTGAGTGAGAATTTTTTCTTTTTATAAACCCATTGAAAGTGCACTTGCAGTGTTTGTTGCACGATGCCTGAGTGACAGTGTTCACAGTAATAACAGCAATATCACATTAACACTAGAATAAACATATATCATGCGTGTCAGGACGGACTTCCTTTAAGAAGCCACTCGGACTGGATGTCATCGTCTGTGAAAATCTCGCAGAGCCGGTGAAAAATACCGACCTGGATTGGCGTTAGTAGAAGTGTCACAGCTTTCTCACTGTGTAGCTTCATCTCCAGTGTGTATTGTTAGTTTGTTCCGTGTGTCCTTTTTTTTTTGTTCCTCATGAGAGAATCGGTGTCATGGTCTGCTTGCACGTGGTTATGAAGTCCACGGGGTTCCTCGCTGCTTAGCCTGTGGGGGATTGCTTGTTCTGGCAGTTGAATCTTTTGCTGTATTAACTCAAGGGCATGCCCTAACACACTAGGAGAAAAAATCTTTATCGCTTGCTTGAGAATAAAACAAACACTGATTTTCAGATTTCAGATTTCACAACATGGTCAATCATATTAACTAACCAGTGAAGTGAAGTTTTGGGGGTGAAGTTTTCCTCCTCCTCCTCCTCCTCCTCCTCCTCCTCCTTCTTCTCTCCACTGATCTTGTGGTTAATATTTGGCAACGCAGTGACCAGCCAGACTTCTTCTCTGCGTGCCAGCTTTTCGATGCAGCCAGAGTGATGGTGGTGATTAGACTTCCAAGACTTCGGTTCTCAGGAAGAGGTGGTCTTCTCTCACTTCTCTCATCAGCCTGCTGTGCTCCCTGCTGCCCAATAAACTGCCAGGCTTTTGACATGACTGTTGGACGTGTCTCACCCCACCTGCTCTCTTCTGGTGTCCAGCTGAGATCAGGTCTGGGAGTGTTTGGATCATCTACAAATCCTTTCTCTTTTATTTATTTATTCGCTATTAATTTTTCCCCACTTGCGCGTCTCAAGATTGTTTTCTAGAAACGGTTGTTTTTCATAAAAGCTGATGTTTGTCTATATTTTGTTGCGTTCTTCAGAGACGGCTCGTGCTGCTGTCAGTGTTTCGGTGTGTGTTTATTTTTCTTTTATAGAAAGAAGCATCAGTACCGATTAGGCCTGCACGATTTAGGGAAAATGTCATATTGCGATTATCGAGGCATAAGCGACAATTAGAGACATAAGCTGTCATGTACAATAAAAGGAAATATCATTTAACACAAAAAGCCGCCTAGACGGTGGACTCGCGCTCAGGACTTTTTTTTTTTGAGCGGCGTGTGGACGAATTTTTTCTACGCACACACTATTTTATTTCTTGATAACAGACCGCTGCCAACTATAACACACCGTTGCCATGGAAAACAGAGCGTTGCCATGGACACGCTGGGTTCTAACCATAGAGACGGAGCGCACTATTTTCTTTAGCGGAAGCAATACAATTGTTCAGCAGTTTCGTGTTGTAGCCACAGGCGTATGAGACTTGTGAAATGAAGAGAGGTTTTATCTTGGTTTTTATTTTATACAAAACATTTCCGTCTCGTCTTTTTTCGTCAACAATAATGCATGTTAATTTAGTCCTAGTCAACATTTTTGGACAGTGATGCAGTCTTGTCATCGTCTCGTCTTAGTCATGAAAAAAAATGTTGTTGAACATATTTTGTCTCGTCTCGTCTGACGAAATTAACACTACATATAACAGAGGTAGCATTTTTTTCTGGCCACCAGTTCAGTATCCGTCTGCTCGGCATCCATCTTCACTCGTTCCGCGCTGCACACCGGAAAAAGTCACGACAAGACCACGTGCCACACGTGCCACTGCCTAAACTGAAACTCATCTCTTGGTCTTTTTTTTTATTTTTTTTTTATTAGCAGATAGCGGTGTAGTGTATGAAATTTGGCAAACAGCTTTCAGAGAGAATGGGTCGTCATGTCCACACATGCATTTATTTATTTATTTATTTATTTATTTATTTCATAAATATAATTATAATTTCGCAGCATTTTGCGTCATATAATCGCACAGGCTTGATATCGCGATTGCGATATGATTAATCGTGCAGCACAAGTACTGATCCTGATAAAACCTTGGTGTTCGTTGGACAAGGTGGTCTAACAGTATGAAGTTATCACAGTACACTTACGACATGACATCAGTTCTGTACCATCTTTGAATAACTGTAATTTCAAACTTTTAATAGCGGTACATTCCAAAATCCTAGTTCCTTTTTTATTTATTTAACTTTTTTTTTTTTTTTTTTGAAGTCGACTTTTAAAGAGATTAATGTTGGCATTTAATTAATGCCTTGTCATACCAGTGAGAGCATAAGCTCTTGACCTTATATATATTTTTTTTCTTATTATGGATTTGTAGATGGGAACATGACAAGCTGTAATATTGATGACTGCAGCTGTCGGCCTTTTTCTTGACCCACCCTGGGCTTGGGCTAGTTTGGGGGCAATTATCTGAACCCTTCTCTGCTTCTGGAGAAAAATACACAGCCTTTGACACGGCGGCTCCAGTCTTGAAGCCTCTGACGCCGCCTCGTCTCGCGTCTCGTTGACATTATTCCAATAACATACAGACGTGTTTTTATCTTATTAATTTTTTTCTTATCTATTTCGAGCAGGACAGGAACGAATGAAATAATTAATGAATGGAATTCGGCCATAGAAGCCTCTAATATTGCCGCATATATGTTACAGCACAGTCGAAATCTTTTTTTTTTTTTTTTTCCACATATCCCATCTGAGGAGGTTGGGGTTAGAGCACTGATACAGCAGCTTGGCAGTGTTAAGGTTTGGACCACAACCTTCCGATCAACCATCAACTGGACCTGCCTTCACTTTAACAAAATGAGCCACCAATTTAAAACCAATAAACTACAGATCTGAAATGTACTACATGACACTGGAGTCTCCTACCATTAAATGCTGAATAAACTTCTCCCTACTGAAAATACGCCTATATCTTAGTCTCTGTGAGTGGACCACAACTAGATATTCTTTAATCTTTTGTACAGTTTTAGTACAGAATGTGTTTTTTTTTTTTTTTGAACAGTTCAGATTTAATTAATTATTTCATTGTCGCTCGCTATAAATACTGAGTCCTAAAACCTCTCTACATTCGAGGCAGTTGTATCAGCAGTGTATCAGCATGAAACATTCAAGCTTCCCCTTGCACAAGTTCCTCTCTCGGCATGATCGACACTAATGCTTCGTCTTTCCAGGGCCGCATTGTTCAAACACTCTTCTCTTCCTTTTATGGGAGCTGAAATCCCTCTCCAGCCAGACTTCAGCCTCGTTCTCCCTTTGTCTTGTTCGGTAAGCTTTTTCAGCTCCGAACACAAAGGCTTTGTCTTGCCTACTTCCTATTGCCATAAAGATCATCAAACATGAAAGGATTACACACTGGCTGTGTGGGTTTCCTCTGTGTTCCCAGGTTTCCTTCTACCGACCGTATACGCGCTAGTAGACGGACGCTGGTAATAAAAATCGTCTCGGCGTGTGAACGAGCGTGTGACGCTTTTGTAAACAGTGACCCACTATTCTGTCCAGGATGCATGATCCCAGTGTTCCCAGTATAGACTCCAGATTCACCATGACCCTGAGCATACACTAAAGCCATGGTACCAAACCTAATCCAGGAGATGGTAGAGACATAAAATAAAATATTGCATTCGAATACATTTATTTTGTAAGAACAACAAATCAAACCACTTCAATAGCAATGCATTGTATGATCAGAAAAGTAGCTCGGGAATTATAATACAAGTCATGAGTTATAATATAAAGTTATATTTCATGGCGTTGTAATTATAAATGTGTTATAAGCTGTTTGGCTGTTTTTAAATGATGTGGGTTATTACTGCTCATACAGCGTTTGGAAGATGCTCTTATCCAGGGCCACTTGCATGTTTATCTCATTTTTATATAAATGAGCAATTGAGGGTTAAGGGTCTTGCTCAGGGGCCCAGCAGTGGCATCTTGGTGGCCTCAGAATTCAAACTCTCAACCTTCTGATCAGTAGTCCAATGCCTTAAGTTTCCACTACTTACCCTACTCTTATTCCTCTTCTGTACTACTGATATCCACCTGAAATGCACAAGCATATCACACTTACTTTATGTAAACAGATCAGGATGACCATAAGGATCTGGCAACGCCACAGCCCACACGGCACAGAGCATGCGTCTGAGACGTTTCAGACGTGAGCGAGAGTAACATCAAGCACAGCAAACAGGTGATGATTCAGAGCACAGCTAGCTTTCCACTCAGCCTTAAGATGTAGCACTTATGAAATGGGAAAAAGTCTCATAATGCACCGTACACTAATAGTTCACCCGGTCAGTGTTTTGTCTGGGTATATTTAAAGCAACGAAATTCAGCCTTCTGACCAAGTCGCTCTTCCTCAAAGAGCCAGCAAAGAAGAAAAAGCTAAATCTTTTCGTAACGCTTGCGTGATCTTCCAGCAGGTCCCAAGCTGACTTCACTTGTCATCTCTGCAAACGTTTTGTTCATCGGGACGGAGAGAAATGAGAACACCTCGTGTGTGATCACTCACGTTTGGTGTCATTTTTTTTTTCTAATTTTATGCTTCATTCCGTGCCACGTTTATAGACCGGAAATATTTATAATGGTTCTTTGGGAATGAGATTTCACTTCTTCCTCTTCTCTGCCCCTTTTCTTTCTTTCATTCCTGCCTGCCAGAGACACAGAAATCTTTGGACCATGCAATGACGATCAGATCTTTATTGATTGCCGAGTCAAGTTGTGCCCAAAGGACCGGACCCGGTCGTAGTCTGCAGAAGCTTTAAAGTCAGCCGCTTCATTGTTATTTCTGACACGCCGGTGAGAGACAAACCCCAGCCATGTACGAGGATATCATCAGAATCCTCCCTCCAGCTCTCTGCTGCATGTCACTGTTCAAATCTGAGCATCAGCTTCGCAGCAGCGTGAGATGAAGTGAGCGCTCGCTTATATGTAGGTGGGATTTAGCCTTTCGGGCCGTAAGTCAGCGCCACGACCAGAGTGATCTGTTCCTTCCTACTTTTATTTCTGTCTGCATGAAGAAAGAGCCCTGGAAGGCCAGGCTACTTTTGTGACTGCACAATTTTCTTTCTCTCTTCAATAAACTTGATTTTTTTTAGGAATGCTCAGTAAAACATTTTGGACTTCAGTAATGTTTAAATATCTGCGCTGCTTCAGCCTGATCAAGAGAGATATGCTTTTAATCTGAGGTTAGAACATTCTCACTTTCTCTCATACGTTCACTCCTTCAGCTGAAGGAATGATGTTCCAGAAACGTCTCAATGCTCCATTATATTTTTCTTGTTGGCTAAACGTGTTCGTTAACTTTAGTTCTGATCGGCGGCTTCGAGTCAGGTTTTTTTCTTCAGATTTTTGTTATATTGAGTATAATGAGTGTTTGTTTTTCTACAATTAAATGAACAGGGATATAAAGCTTTAATGATGCTCAAGTTATGCCATCTTACTAAATGAAGATCAGTGCTAACTCGGTGCTTAATGCTTTGGGCTTCTGGCCAGAATCTGCTACTGTTGTGCATTTGGGGTCATGAGCAAGACCCTTAACCCCTCTGTTCAGCTCTAGCCCAGCTCAGTCGCTCAGCTCTAACCCGTCTCTTTAGATAAACAAGTAAATCTGCTATTTCTTGCACATTAACAGACTTTATTGGCTTCTAATATTGTTCATTTCTCATGTTTGGAGATGATCGAGGTGCCAATATTTACAGTTTAGTCATAGCATTTACTATTTTTGGTTAGAACAGATGTCACTGTAAGCCAGCACAAAGCTGATTCACTTAAAAGAAAAGGACACAGGAGACATTCGGTCGGTGTCCTTATGCAGAGCGGCATACATGGTTATACAACTGACCAATTCAGGGGCCTTGCATAAGGGCCCAACAGTGGCAGTTTAGTGACCTGGGGTTCAAACTCACAACCTTCCCATCTGTAGTCCAACAATTTAGTCACTGAGACTCCTGCTTGCTGCTGGTAGACATCGGTAGATGTTCTGGTCTGTTTGGTTGATCTAATAAGCAGGATTGTTGACTTTCTGTTTGTCCCGCTGTCTATCGGAACACATATGGAACAAAATAGATCTTCAGCAACAAATCAGAGAGAGTGAAGGCTAACGTGTCTTCCATCGAGGTCACAGTCCATGTACAAATCTGATCATTACGCAGAACTCTGAATAAGCTCTGAATAAATACTAAAGTGGGATTTCAGTGAAGGGAAAAATACAAACCTTTCCCCTTTCTCTTTCTGATGTTAAAATCCACCGTTGGTTTTTTTTTTAAATATGTGATATAGGTTGAGGAACGAAACCTGAAACAGTGCAGTAGTAAACCTTTTTATTTTTTTTTATTTTTCCCCGTCTGCCCCGCAGCAGGAGACGGCTCATATTTTCAGGTTGAACAGCCGAGGTTCTCTCTACGAAATGTCAAAAACAAGGCGTTGTAGGATTTGGATGGGATTGTTAGCGTGACCAAGAGTTGAATTGGTCGGATTGTGGAACCGATCGTACTCCCAAGGTCAAACGTCTGAAATCTTTATTTTTCTTTCAGTAGCATCCTTTTTACACTGTCGGGACTCAAAACCCAATTTTATGCCTATCTCTAATTTGTCTCATCTCTTTGTGCGTCCAACGGCGTGTCTGAAAGTTTCTGAATATAAACCACAGAAGTATCTCAGAAAGGTGTCACATGATCGGTCATAACCCTACACTGCACTGATCGATTTATTTATATATAAAATGTTGTTTTTTATATTTTTGAACCCCGATTTGACTTTTTTTTGCATAAAACTCCTTGAATTGGTGAAATCACTTTATCTTCAAGTACCGTGATTGTTTACTACCTGAATTAGAATTTCAATAATGTTGATTTTAATCAAATGTTTGTTCACATTAACCTCTTTGTAACAACCCTGGATCCTTGCTTGGCCTCCAAAGAGTTTTCTTTACTAATATCCAATCAGGCCAGATGATTTGTTAAGACCCTGAGATTCTCTCATCCAGTCTCCTCCTCGGTAAAAGAATACACAAACACACACACACACACAGGAGAGCTTTGTCCTTTGCTCGATCAAAGTATGTGTGTTTTGAACTTTTTTTTTTCTTTCCCTGTGAGTGCCCTTCAGAAGCTGTGTGGAGTGTGTCCTCCCTGTGTGCTGCTCAATCATCTGTGTTCAATTCCCCCATCTTTCCTGCCACACAATGGCCCATTTCCCAGAAGCCTTTGTGTTTCTGCAGCTCTTCAGACTCATAAAGCACTTTGAGGTCACAGGGACCAACATTTGTCATTAAATCCACACACACACACACACACACACACACACACACACACACACACAGATGTCTGTGAGGTCTAGACATCGTCTTCCGTGTTGAGTCCAAACAGAACCTGCTCAAACTTTTTTGAACAGGTTTTGCACTTGGGTTGATGTGCAGACAGGACGTGTGGTGTTCGGAGGAGGTGTTGGGGAAGAAGTATGGAGGGATAAGTCGGGGATGGATAGATCATGCAGGTGAAAACTTTACTGTGCTTAGGATTTCAACCCATAAATCTTATTCACTAGGCTGGAAAATGTGCTCTGGAGAATCATGGCTCTTTTTACAGTAAGTGATGTGAACGAACTTATTTCTTCCTTTTCACTCTAATTATCTCTGTATGTAATACAATTGGAGGTTTTTAGAAATGAAACTTCTTTGAGAAATGAAACATCTCTCAAATAATAAGCCTGCTTATTGACCGTGTACTACTGTGTACTACTAAGTCTTACTGTTTGCAAGGCTACACACATGCACTTTAAAGGTGGCGTCTCCGTTGTTTGAAAGCCCGATGTTGACATTTGAAATCACAAAAAAATAAAACGCGCCACTAACCCAAATGGGTCCCACTCCTGTATCGATAGCTCCGCCCTCACATACATACGTAACCCAGGCAACTAATGGAAAGAAATGTGTCTATCATAGCTGAAGGGAAGAACAATATGATTGCAGATAAACAAACAAGCAAAAATGACACACAAGCATAATCATGCAAAGGCATATATTAGTTCTGTGTAACAAAGCAAAACCAATGTTACTCACCTAATGAGAAGGAAAAAAGCAACCTCGGCGTCCCATCGCGGCTAATGTCACACATGCGCACTGAACACTCTCTCCGCTACATATTGACAAGACACGCCCCTTTCTGCTCATTGGCTACACGTTTGTTTTGTTTGTCGGCCCGACTCGGTTTTCTGAAGCATTTTTTTAAACAACGTGCACCACACCTTTAAGTGAATAGATTCATTTTTACATTTTATCCCTTAGTCTGGTGTGTAGCTGTGTCTTTATGTAGCTCCGTGGTCCTAGAGGAACGTTGTTTTTTCTGCTGCAGCTACATATGGTCATGGATATGACACGAAAATCCTCTTGACTAGACTTGATCTTGCTCTTCAAGCACTAATATTTTGGCTGTCCGTCATGTTGGTTTTCTACAACCGTCAGATGACTGTAGCAGCGTTACAGATGTTGATGCTGGTGTCCGGTGTCTGTCCAGTACCCTGCTCCTTTACTCATATTCATATTTAAAAACTAACATGTCACCTGATACTATGTGACGTAAGCCTGTAGTGTCCGATGTCTCGCTGTTAAACAGCCAACACGAAACGACCATCGATCCGGATAGATTTCAAGAGGAGATACTACAGCATCTTCATACAATACACGTAACCTGATAAACACACTGTTCTCTTTAATAGAGAGTGCGAAAGAGCAGCCGACGTGAGCGAGCAGAAAGGCAGCTGCCTTTTTGTTCATGATCTCATGATGACATTTATCTCCTGAGCAACTAAATAAACCGAATCAGAATTTGATTAGCAGTAGTAGGAATGGAAACTGTTAGTGATCGGTGCGTGTTGTCTGTCTGTCTCTGTGCACGCCTCTCCGTCTGTCTGTCTCTGTGCGCGCCTCTCTGTCTGTCTGTCTGTCTGTCTGTCTCTGTGCGCGCCTCTCCGTCTGTCTGTCTCTGTGCGCGCCTGTCTGTCTGTCTCTGTGCGCGCCTCTCCGTCTGTCTGTCTCTGTGCGCGCCTCTCTGTCTGTCTGTCTGTCTGTCTCTGTGCGCGCCTCTCCGTCTGTCTGTCTCTGTGCGCGCCTCTCTGTCTGTCTGTCTGTCTGTCTCTGTGCGCGCCTCTCCGTCTGTCTGTCTCTGTGCGCGCCTCTCCGTCTGTCTGTCTCTGTGCGCGCCTGTCTGTCTGTCTGTCTCTGTGCGCGCCTCTCCGTCTGTCTGTCTGCCTGTCTGTCTCTGTGCGCGCCTCTCTGTCTGTCTGTCTGTCTCTGTGCGCGCCTCTCTGTCTGTCTCTGTCTCTTCGCGCCTCTCTGTCTGTCTGTCTGTCTGTGAGCACCTCTCCGTCTGTCTGTCTCTGTGCGCGCCTGTCTGTCTGTCTGCCTCTGTGCGCGCCTGTCTGTCTGTCTGTCTCTGTGCACGCCTCTCCGTCTGTCTCTGTGCGCACCTCTCCGTCTGTCTGTCTCTGTGCACGCCTCTCCGTCTGTCTGTCTGTCTCTGTGCACGCCTCTCCGTCTGTCTGTCTGTCTCTGTGCACGCCTCTCCGTCTGTCTGTCTGTCTGTCTCTGTGCACGCCTCTCCGTCTGTCTGTCTGTCTCTGTGCACGCCTCTCTGTCTGTCTGTCTGTCTCTGTGCACGCCTCTCCGTCTGTCTGTCTGTCTGTCTCTGTGCACGCCTCTCCGTCTGTCTGTCTGTCTCTGTGCACGCCTCTCTGTCTGTCTGTCTGTCTCTGTGCACGCCTCTCCGTCTGTCTGTCTGTCTCTGTGCGCCTCTGTGCACGCCTCTCCGTCTGTCTGTCTGTCTCTGTGCGCACCTCTCAGTCTGTCTGTCTGTCTGTCTCTGTGCACGCCTCTCCGTCTGTCTCTGTACGCACCTCTCCATCTGTCTGTCTGTCTCTGTGCGTGCCTGTCAGACCTTACAACCCTTTTACTCTATTATCAGTCTTTTCTCAAAACATTACAACTGGCATCTTAAAAAAAGAAATCTCAGATTTTTATTAAACATCGAATTAAATCTGCATTAAATGAAGTTTATTTTGGAAACACGTGCGTAACAGTGACCTACTGCAGAATATTGAAGCCTGGAACTATATATATATATATATATCACACCACACTAGCTACAGAAAATCAAATTCATCGAACCATTGGTTTCTTAAATTTCCAGCATGTCAGTAGACTAGATAATACACGGCAGTTCTGCGTTGCAGGATTAACACACTCGTCTGTGCGGCGCTTGTGATTTTTTTTTTTTTTTTTTTTTTTTTTTAACAGATCATCCTCACTGTCTTCATTGTAAAGGAAAGAGTTGTCAAGGAAACATGGTTTAAGCAAGTCTCTTGTTGACAGGTTAGAAATAAAAACTGTCAGGAGACGCGAGTCTCGTTCCCCACTGTGAGTTGGTCTTCAGATGTTTTTGCTCTTTTCGTTACTGCTTTTTATTCTTTACCCAAACACACACACACAAATATATGGATATACCAAAGTGATTCATTTAGATTTCTCTGTACTGCCTACCACATGCCTTGAGGTTTGAATGGTTGTCTGGACTTTGAAGGATTTTCCTGAAAAATGGTCCACAATGTTAATCAAGTCCATATAAACGTTCATCAGAGTAACAGATCAAAAATGGATTGTGTGGCGGCAGCAGCAGCGCGTCGAATGAAGTCACGTCTGCATTCGCTGTAGCCTCAGAGTTCAGATCTTGGTTGAGATGAGCAAAGTCTGATGAGGTTTTCTGCTGTTGTAGCTCATCCACCTCGAGGTTCAGCGTCTTGTGCTTTCTGAGTTGCTTTTCTGCTCACCACGGAGGTCAAGAGTGATTGTGTGCTTAACTCTAGCCTTCCGGTTAGCTTGATGCTGTCTCCTATCTATCTATCTTATCTATCTTATCTATCTATCTTATCTATCGAACCATTAGAAGTTCTCTTACACTGTTTATTTACATTATTTTTTAAAAACATAAAAGGAATAAGTTGTCCATCAGATTAAGAAAAAAAATTTGCGTATGTATTTAAATAAAATATATTCCATTTCTCAATGAACCATAAAGCCTGAACAGGTCACACCGTTTTAACATAAACACTTCACAAACGTGTTTGTTTTGGTGATTTTATGTGTCAACATTGGCTTTCAAACAACGGAGACCCTACCTTTAAACTTGGAGACTTTTACGTCACTATTAGCGGTTCAGTGGTAATGTGTCGATTGCAACAAAACACCAGCGCTCGAGTCTCAGCTCGTGCGAGAGCTCGGCATCTGAGTTTATTCAGCACTTAAAAAAATACCTGATCAAATCACATCGGATGGAAGAAAACCGACCGAGTTAATGCACCTCATTTTTGATCACGTGGCACCGGTCGTCCATGTTTAAACGAAGTCAATTCAACAAGCTTTTTCCTCCCAGTGTGTTTGTGGATTTCAAACCTGAGCAAAAAATATACTTGTTCACACTGCATGTAAGTACGACTAACTAAAGTAACACATACTGGAAATCTGTCATGGAAACATTTTGACAGAGCGAAACTGAAAACCTCAAAAAATTCTTAATTTGGCGAGTAAAAAAAACTCAGCCAAGTGCGAGTACAAATCACAAAAATCACCACAGAACAGCTGGCAAAGAAAATGGAGAAATGTATCAGTATGTTTTTTTATATATAAATATACGTACACACACACACACACACACACTGATCTACACATGCTAGATGTAGAAGGTTGTTTCTATGCAGTCTGTTATTAAATCCAATCAGCAGCGTCCAGGAAATGATGGCTTTGTGCTCGCTGATGCACACATGCTTGTATGCCCACACACGTCCACACAACACGCATACCACCACAAACAAGCATGTGTGTGTGTGTGTGTTTGGTATTGCACTTCTCTCCTGTCAGCTCCCAATCTGGAATCTGCTCTTGTACCACCCAAGCAAGCCAAGCCTGGTCTCGTTTGAAGAAGAGCAGCACCTTAACCATCTGCTCATTTGGAGCATGCATTGAAAATAGTGGGCTTTTTTTTTAAATACCAGCGAGCCGGCTACATTTCCTTTCAATTACAGTGATGCACATCAAAGACTGCACAGAAAGCACAGAGAACAAAGGTCTCTGTAGAGTCACGATGCTAATATCATGTTTTGGGAGGGTCAGTTGTCTCCTTGTTTCTTTTTCAGTATCTGTGCAGGCTTTCGAGCTGCTGCACCGTCATTCACCTTAATTACGTACTCAGTTGTTGTTTGTTTTTTTGCTTTAAAAAAAAAAAAAGTCCAGCTTTGCTTTTAGCCACATCGTTTCATTAGTATTCCTATCATTTGCATGCTGCAGTATACGTTACGTTCCAGGCTGCAGTTTAGGACACGTAATCGTCTTTGCCGTATCGGCCTTTGCGGTATGGATCTTGCAGAAACCTGCAAAATGCAAATGAACCCCAGGCGTCTTTGTGTTTTTGTGAGCACTCTGACCTTTTATAGGCTCCAGGTAAGCTTTCTGATGAATCGTGTTGTTTGGTTGTGTGACTTTTTTGCTCACTTTTATTCAGGATTATCTTTTAACTCACGCAACCTCAAATGTTCCCGAGTTTATTCTGTAATATATTGGGAAGTAAATTTCACAGATTTGGGTAAAGATGCATCATTTGAGCAACGTAACACATTTGGAGAGAAGCACCATATTCCAGGCCTTCTTCCACATCCACCTCCTGCTTTATATATGATGTATAACTTATATATTACAATTTAATACAATATAATTAATTAATAATTAATTAAAGTAATATAATATGTAATACAATTATATATAATAAAAAATATAAATATTATAAATATATAATTTTGTATAGCATGTAGAAAAAACATATAAATATATATTTATTATTATTATTTTTATTTATTTATTTTTAAATTATATATGATTTATATTACAGATAATTGTAATTTATTTAGTGTTTCATGTCAAACAGATGGAGAAACACAGCTGGCTGGAGTTTTTCCTCCAGTCCTATGTTTCCCAGTGGAATAATGTGCCGTTCGAAAGCCCGACTCTGTGCTCGCTGAAAGGGTGCGCAAAGTTTCTCACACGCCCCTTAAGAGCATTTTTTTTCCCTGATGCGAGGTGCTCGAAGGCAGAGAAGGTCGGCGCCGGGTGAGCGTTAAAGATCACGCTCGCTGTAGTCCATTTCCGGTGAAAGGTCCACAGACCTGCATCTGCAGCTCAGGAGAACACACATCCACTTTTTCTGCTTTTTTATTTATTTTTGTCCTCTTTTATATTTCAGATAGATTCTTTCAGAAGTTTGCTTCTCATTAGTTATTCGGAGCAATGGAAGCGTATGGCGGCAGTGTAGCAGGGATTTTTGTAGACTTTAGTAAGCACACAGTAGATCTGATTAGCTTTCGCTGTCAGGATTTGAAGGTCTGACTGACAGCATTGCTCCTGCTCCTGTGGCTGCTGCTCGTATCTGGTCAGCGTAAACTTGCAGTATTTTGTAATCGCTCAGCACGCAAGAAAGTCGCTTTGTATCATGCATCAGTTTGATGTATAATATTTTTTATTTATTTATTTTTTTATTCTATGCTGTTTAACTCCTTTATGATTTATTGACTCGAGTCGAGGCCTTAGATATCCGTCTGTGGTGCATCGAGAACTCGATATGCATCGTGTGAAAGAAGGAAGAACGATGGAACAGACACGAGAGAGAAATAAGGAACAAGAGAAATGACGGATGAGGAAAAATAAGTGAGAAGCGAGGAAAATGTGCGACATAGAAGAGAGAAAACAAAGAAGGTGAAATGAGAAGAAAAGAGGGACAGAATTGAAAGAGAGAAAGAAAAGGGTGTGTCTGGAATAGAAACCGCATGCTGAGGCTGTGTTCAGAGGCAGAAAGGCATTTATTCATGACTATATTTAATGTTCGCATTGAATGGCATCTTCATCTGGCTGTTTTTTTTTTTTTTATTATTATTATTATTGCTTTTGTTTTCACCCAAATCTCATAATCCAGTGAATCAGCCAGCCTGAGCCTGTGGAAATGGCACTGGAACCCACGGTCATAAGGATACAAGGCAGTTTGTGGACAACTACATTGTTTTTAAGTCGGTTTAACTTCAAAGTTTCAGTGAGAGCAGCTGCTGTCTCTGGTCTGATGGACTGTTTTCATGAGTACTGAGGTTCTGCTGCATGACATAAAACAGCACGACTTAAAACGAGCTGCCTTCTGTTTCAGACAAACCTCCGTGTGTGTGTACACGAGCACACGAGTGAGAGCACAAGTTGCTGGAAACTCATTTTCATTTAAAACGCAAGTTCTTTCTTTTGAGATTTTTGTGGCATGTTAAAGTTTGCTTATTAACATAAAACTGGGAAAAAAATGTAGCATTTCTTTTTGGCACGTAATCATGACCACCGAACTTCACAGGACATGTAAGCAAAGCTCCTGATTGGTTGGGTATGAAGCTGAATTTCTACGACCAACTAAGATGGGTTTAAAAGATGGTAAAATAAATGACCAAAAAAGTCTTATATATATATATATTTGAACAAATATATAAAAAATGTATTTATTTATTTATTTGCTAAAGAAGCCCTGTGAACACTGCAGATTTCATGTCATGGCTGATTATGCTTTCATTTTTTTTTTATTTTTATTATTTACATGATCAATTTGTACACAAGTTAACATCGAAGCTAGTTTTCTTTGTTTTTTTTAACTCCACAGTTAATTGTTTTTGTCCCACTGCTATGACTGGAGTGTTGTTTTGTCTTGTCATGTACTTTATGTTCAACTTTAGTCGAGACCGTTTCAGTCATAGCTTCAATTTTTCAACACCGAGTTAATTAGAAATCAGATTCAGATTTTGACTTTGCTTGTCGTCAGCTCGGCGTTGCCGTGTCTTTTAGCTGTTCTTTCCAATTCACTGACATCATGTTCAGTCGTGACTGGGAACATCCCGGCGTCACCGTGCGCTTAGACTCTGCGTCACGTCGTTTGTCGTCCTGCTTTCGTCACCTGATTAAGCCTCGGGACTTCTGCGTGTCACGCTCTTGTTATCTTGTTATATTTCATGCCCCATATGACAGCGTTCACATTTAATGGAGCTTTCCAAATCTTGTTTGGAAAACGGATCGTTTTGGCAGAAGGATTGGCATGAAACATCATTGAGTTTGTTGTTTAAGTGGATTGCATCACATTCGGGTCTCGAGAAGCATATAATTGCCACTTAAAGGGTGGACTGAAGCAGCGTCTCAGGTTTAGCGACTTATAAATTGGATAGTCTGAAGCGCTTTTCGTCTTCCTCCTTTCCATTTTCAGTAATGGATCACTTTTATCCCACTCCTTCTCTGTCGTCCTGAGAGTTTGTAATCCGTTTGACTCAGCGCTGCATGTGTGTTTCAATTTTTTTTTTTTACTCCGTTAACACTTAAGTACCGGGATTATATCCAGATTGGGAGTAATCAGAGGTCAAATTGCTCTCAAGATGCATTTAAAACTGATTAAAATCGGATTGCTTTAATCACTTTTTGAGACGTGGGACACATTTTAGCTGCATGCTACACCTGTAGAAGTGTATCGGTCTCTCCAGGACACATTTAATAACACACCTCACTTCTAACGTGCGATTATAATACACAGAAGGTTCATGAGGCTTTATCATTATATCCAGATACAAGCTGTTATACAGTGACCAGTGTAAATGAATCCTGTGTGTCATGCACTCTGTGTAGTTTATATATAATATAAAGAGGAAACACAGAGGATCCAGTGTTTGCCGTTTGCTTGTTGAGCTTTTGCGAGAAAGTCTGGCACTCTTTATAAATAAATGTGGCCGAGAGACTCTTATTTTAACACGAAGAGATTGCGTGACTGATGCTGTAAAAGAAAGAAATTGAACTTGCCTCTAACTCCTTTAAAAAATGTCATCTAGACTTTTCTATAGAGTTTAATGCATATATATATATATTAATATTAATAATAGACATTTTCACAGTTTTCATTACCATTTGAAATCTTCAGACTGTGAAATCCTAGTCTAAAAATATCACCGTATCCAAATGAACCCAGTCAAACAAGAACAGATCCCCAAATTATATTTAAATGTTTTTTTTTTTTTTATTAACTTTCATTTTCTGTATTTATGACAAGCTGAAAGAAACCCAGAGAGCAGCAGCGCACACAAACACACACACACACACACACACACACACACACACACACAACACGAGTGAGAACAGTGCAAGGAAATGCATCATATTCTGACTGATTTAAATGATTATTTTGGACGGAGTCAGTGATAATGTAAGAAGAAAGAAGCAGGTCTTTATTGTCCCGTGTACACAAAGTGCTATAGCTGCCTTGTGTTAGGCTGAAGAATGAGGGATTGACTGAGACACTTCAAGTCCACATGGACTTGTTTTTCATGTTTGTTTCCTTTTATTGATCCAAGTGAAAATCGGTCATCAATCATGTCTGGGTATTTATTACGTAATCCCCAGGAGCAAAGTTCTCTCCCGTAACAAAGTGACAAAAAAACAGTTGTATTCAAATCACCTCCTTTCAATTCAATTTGCTCCCACACCACTAGCAATACTCCCCTCCTCCACCACCATTACTCCCTCTCCTCCACCACTACCACCACTATTACTCCCTCTCCTCCACCACTATTACTCCCTCTCCGCCTCCTCCTCCTCCTCCTCCACTACCACCAATACTCCCTCCTCCTCATCCACCACTACCACCACTATTACTCCCACTCCTCCTCCTCCTCCACTACCACCAATACTCCCTCCTCCTCATCCACCACCAATACTCCCTCCTCCTCTCCGCCTCCTCCACTACCACCAATACTCCCTCCTCCTCATCCACCACTGCCACCACTATTACTCCCCCCCTCCTCCTCCACCTCCTCCTCCTCCTCCACTACCACCAATACTCCCTCCTCCTCATCCACCACCAATACTCCCTCCTCCTCCTCCACCACCATCAATACTCCACCACATCCCCCAACAGCAGCCCTCAAACGTCCCCCACCCCAGTGCTAAATGCATCTAAAATGTATCACAAAAGAAACTGCATAAGTAAATTTGTATACAGCGGAGAGTAATTATTATAAACAATAAATCAATTCTATTTCTTTTACAATCTCAGTTTTAAAACTAGCCGTGACAAATTTGTGAAAGTCTTTTCTTCACATATCCCAGCAAAGACGAACTCTCAACCTTCTGACGAGTAAACCACTGAACCAGTACTGTCAGATTTACTCATGCCCCATGTGAAGTACCCATCTGATCACACACCATGACTCACCATGACAGCCCTAGTCACAAAGCAGCTTAAAGAAATCCAGATCCCTAATGAGCAAGCCTGAGGCGACAGAGTCAAGGTACAAGTCCCTGAACGACAGGAAGCCGTGAAACCGTGGGCACACGTCCTTTTCTAGGTGAGTTTATAAATATACGCTATACGTGTGATGAGATGAGTAAAGTCAGAGAATAACCAATCTGTTGAAAGGACGTGGACAATGAGGAAATTGTGTGTAAGACACCTAGGACTCTGCGATTACATGTTCCTCTGAAAAGCATATCATGTCACAGCATTTGTTTCAAATGTCATCATGCATGTGGATAAGCACAGAGCCAATCACACTGCCATTTTAACATTCTGAAGCTTGTGTACAGATGATGTCCTGGACTGAAAAAGGTGGGTGTGGCATCCACAGCCAATAGCTTGATTTACAGCACGTCCTATACAAAGCCACTAACATGCATTTGTAACATGTTATTGGGTGGAACGCCGCCGCTGAGATTGATGGAAAGGCTCAGTTCCGCCTGCCTGCCTCAGATCGCTGTCATCCAGCGTGCTTCAGATGTGGAAGAGGAGTGATGGATGTCCTGAAACAGCCTCCTGCTGTCCTACTTTCTCACATCACTCTCTTTCTGCCTCTTTAAGCCTGAATATCTCTCCCTCTCTCGCGTTCTGCTTCTGCTCATCTCTCTCTTTTTTTTTTTTTTCCTTCTGTTCTCTGTCTCTTCTTGCAGAGCATGAATCATAATCCCGATATGAAAGGGACGCCTTTGATTAGTGTATAATATCTCGTGCATATGCACAGTTGAGACGCGGGTGACTAATCTTGCCCCTTTCCTACTCAGAGACTCGTCCTTATCAACCGTTTTTTCTTTTTTTTTTCTTTCTGCATTTTATCATTGGCTTTGCTGAGACGGTGATGCGATATCATGACACACTCCACACTGAAAGGCTAAGTGTGAAATAAAAAGGCTGCATAATATTCAAAACTAGTCCCCTAAGCTACAGGAATCTCAGCATTTAAGCTTGGCCTTTAACTGACAGGACTCAAGCCTTCACAATCCAACCCCATCGTAGGGTCTGTGGGTGCTGAAAAAAAATCCACAAGCTTTATGATGAAAGTTGTTCCATGTTTGTATGTGTCTCGTGGTGTGTTGCTGTATCTCTGTTCTCACAGCAGGAGCTCTGCAGTGAGTAACACGCTCCCTGGGCTCTCTGATGCTGTGTGGGTTTGTCAAATGCCATCACCGAAGCATTAGTCCGTGTGCGCCAAGCATTTATCATCAATGAATAATCACACACGCGCTCCACAGTCAGACACCAGGCTTTCAGCCTCGCAACCGTTTGCTCTCACGGATCGTTTGGTTTCTCGTCTGATGGAATCGACAGAGCTTTGAAATCATACCCTTTTTCCTCCCTCGTCTTTATCTGTGCACCAGAAAATGCAGCAAGTCCAGATCAAGCTTTCAACTTCTTTCCCTCTTAAGAGTGCAAGCTCCAGGGTGTTGGTTTTAATCCAAGTCGGGGTGACTCTGACAGGTCAGCACTCTCTCTGAAACCACCCCGAGTGCCCCTAGAGCCGAGCGTGTTCTGTAGCTCAGAGCGGTCCGGCTTAGGTGGCCTAGTTAGGAGAATCCTTTAAAAGACTTAATTTGCATTGACTCGAATGCACCGTATAAGCATTTATTAATGCTCTATAGGGTTTGAAGTCATTGCTTCTATGTGAAAAAGGTTTCTTGGTTGTTTTTTGTTTCCTGTTACTTTTTTCTTTTTTTTTTTTTAACTCATGAATTGATATTTGTACATTTTGGCTCCACTTTGAGAGATAAAAAAAAAAAGCTTTTGGCTTCACTTTGAGGGGAAGGCTTGCCTGTTTGCCTTCTTGTGCGTTTTGCATTTTGCTCTGTTTGGCAGCGGATCTGTGCAGATGTAGCAGTATCATGCCTCTGACCTGCTGAGGATGAGAAGGATGACACATTGACAAATACACTGAGCCATCATGAGCATTAAAATACTGTGGAACGGTGAAAGCGCTGCTGGAGTCAGCAGGCTAATATTCAGCATGCAGGCTCACAGTTTAGTGTTTCCTAGTTAATAGCTACCCCTAGATTAGCAAATAGTACCTTATAATAAAACTCAGTTTCTTCGTGAAGGAAAAAAAAAACCAACGGTTAATTATCTAATGAACTGGTAGCGTCTTCTCTGAAAAGGGAAATCTATTTGAGCAAGAATGACTGGCTAAATGTATGCAAAACCTTTTGAAGCAGCAAAGAAAATTTGCAGCAGCGCTCCAGGCTCCGCTTATACCTCGCTTATACCTCGCATTAACATGCTTTTTTTTTT
>NC_062518.1:6696454-6721454 GCF_022655615.1 Tachysurus fulvidraco
AACTTCAGACCAGGGTCTACAACATATCCGAATTTGGTGCATGTGGCTCGAAAGCTCTAGGCGCATTAAATTTTATAAACTTTGGTCTAAGCTTAAATAGGATAACAGAATGTTGGGTTAGGGTTAGCCAACATAATAAATCCAAACCAATATCAAGCATTTCTGACAACAGTCACAAAAAAAAAAAAACTACTAACGAACACAAGCGATAACGAGAATTAACTTCAGTGACGCCATTTAAAAAGTAAATAATGATCATTAAAACTAACTAGAATGTACATTTCCTGAAGAAAATGTGAATGGTGCTTGCACGTGGCAAGTTCCCCTCATCGGGCTGAGTGTTTTGATATACGACATGTCCATGTTGTGCTAACTTTTTGATTTCGCTTCTTTTGGGGGCGGGGCTACATGTGATGTCACGTGAATACCCGGTGGGGTGCCAATACTTTTGGACAAAAAGTTGCTACTGAAATAAAACTTTGTCCGGAGTAAGGTCCTAAAGGAGCTGGTCGAGTTCGGTGTAAATCGCTCAAAAACTTATAAAAGTTATAAACCTCCAAAATTTATAATAGAAGTCTATGGGGGGAAAAAAACCCTTTGAGCTTCCGTACCGGGAATTCCGGAATTACGATCGCTTATAAAAGTCATAGCGCACACCTCAATGAGCCGGTTGACTTGACACCTCATTCATGGGTCTAGGACAAAAGCTGTGGGACAAGTTACGTGCCGAAGTTTTGTTCGACACAATAACAAGAATGTTGCTTTGCAAGCACCATTAATTACTTGTTCTGTAAATGAATGAAAAGTGTAGGCACGGACACAGCGCTCTGCTATTAAAGCAGTGAAGTTCTTCAGGTCATACTGTTACATACAGGGTGTGCATGCCGTCCTGGTGAACGTGAGAAAACACACTCGGGGACACACACTCGACACACACTCTTACACTGAAGAAAACCTGAGAAAGTCTTCATGCTGAAAACTTTTCTGGATTTAACAAAGTACTGGAAACAAAGTTATAGTAGTTAGCACAAATAGTGTGAGGAACATGCAGCTGTGAAACAGATGCCGTACATCTCTCACACACACACACACACACACACACACATAGTGTCTCTACAGACAAGAATCTTTATAACCAGTGCCATTATACATTTTTGTTTTTACTCAGTTTAGGAATTTGACTTGTATTTATTTATTTTTCTTATGTATTAAATAGCTGCTTGCTTGTTATTGTTGGAGGTTCTTCGCTCCTCTACTCCCTGTGTCCCGGGATCGATCGTTACACACGCTCAGTCCTGGTAGTGTACGAGCTTTGCCTTACAGCACCATTTCAACTCCCTCAGTTTCTCCAGATGTACATACCAGAGCTAGTTCTCCTCAGAGAATTGCCACGCGAGCACCGCCACTGAGCTCTCACACACTTCTGTTGTTCTGACTTGCCTTGACTGTAACTCTTACCGTGCTGGTATTTCTGGTCGAGTCTTTCCAACCATATCTACACCGTTTTCTTTGTATACAATCACATTTGTGCGTGTACGAGTGGAGTAACACGGCGCTCTGAATCGCAAGTGGGATATTTTTGTATTATTGATCACTTTGTTCAGAATGATGGTGGGTGGCTTTTGTGTCTCTTTTTACTTGAGACTGTTTGCTTCCACAAGAAAGAATTCCTCCTGAGACGTGGATCGAACTCGACGTTCCGTATGTCACATTTCTGCACGGAGAAAATCATTTTTTTTTCCCCTTCTTCCCACAAGAGTTGCACTTGTGGATTCCCATGAAGGAATCCCTGTAATGTTTTCACCCAAAGCTAAACAATTTGAGGTCTCTTGTCCTTTCAAAGTCTTTGGTGTCAGATGTTCCATCTTTACAATCCAGTCAAACGTTTGCTGTGAACACCGGACCATCACACAAATATGTGGTTGTTCGACAAACTCGGAAGCACAAAATTGTCTAAAACGTCTTTGTATGCTGTAGTGTTACATTTTTCTACCACTGGAACCAAGAGTTTCAAACTTGTTCCAGCACGTCGATGCCCCTGAGCACAAAGAGAAGTCCACGAAGACATGTCAATTTCGGAGTGTAAGAACTCATGTGTCCTGGCCTGAACATCACTGAACACTCAACGAACTCGAACACCAGCTGCATCAAAGTCTTCTTCATCTGGCATCAGTATCTGACTTCAGTAATGCTCTCGTGGCTGAATGAACACAAAGCCTCACGGCAACACTCCAATCGAGGGGAAACCCTTCGTAGAAGATAAGAATTATTATGGATGTTATTATAACTATAATAAAGTTGGAGTAAACCTGGAATGGGATGGTCAACAAGCACATATATAGCACATATGTGTAATGCTGACGTGTGTACATGCTTTTATTCGTATATTGTAGCTCCCACACTTCTACAGTTTGTTGGATGCAAATCCTAGACCATCATTTATGAGGATAAACGATCTGTTCTTTTTTCAATTCTGCAAATGACCTTAGTTCGGTTTCACAGCATCCTACTACACGTCTCACATCTTACTTACAACATCTGCACACTGCACACCACTTGAGCACTTCCTAACCTTTTAGCAGTGGCTTAACTTCACGTTAAATTCCCCGTCTCAGAACCGCAGCGCCGGGACTCGCCGTGCTGCCAGACAAAGGTGAACCGAGCTTAAGCTTTTGTGATCTACAGAAGACAGCTGGGCCGATCGTAAAGCCTGTTTAATGTCACGCTCCTCAAGTACACTTCACTCCGTCTCCTCCATCCACTTCCACAGTACCACAGCTTGGCTAAGTGCAGCCTGGAGGAACGTCTAAATAGCCGTACTTACGTCAGTGGCTAGCTGTAATCAGAGTAATAAAACAGGAAGGAGAGAGAAGGCACTTTAAGTCCATCATCAGTGCAGGTTAAGGAGGCGGTTCTGTGAATTTTTTTTTTTCACAACTCTTTGAAAGCGCTTCCTATTGTGGTGGCATTTCTGATTCATAGCTTCTGTGATTCAGCAATAAATTATCCATTTTAAAGCTTAAAAAAGATCAGTACAACCCAGCTATCAAGACATGATGCAGTCCGTCGTCTGTTCAGTGCACAGAAGTTAAATGTATTGTCTTTAAAACAAAAAAAGGCTTTAATCCATCTGTGATGTTGCTGCTCTGTTTGTTTTATAGAATTTTTTTTTTTTGGGGTTTGGTTCGGACTCGTTAGTCATACCGAGCCATCTGCTTGTCTGTGTGTGTAAACTTTTCTCACATATTTCATATCGTGTAACACTCTTCTAATTGCCATGCCTTGTATCTGACACAGTCTTGTACATTTTCTAATACCTGATTTACCCCAAGTGCTTTGTCAAAAACTCAATAAAGGCAATTTATTTATTTAAAAAAAATACCCACTTCTGCTTGGTGATTTAGGGCAGTGTTTTCATAAAACAGCCCTCTCCTCGGGTGCAGGATGAAGGTTATACGGTGGAGATTAATTGCTGGCTGAAGCGACTCAGCCGAGGCCCGGCAGATTGTGATTGATGGATCATCAGCACATTAATGATCTGGCTGTTGGCGAGCCTGTAAATTCATCATAGGCACAATTACACATATGTATTTGTTTCTGTGCCAGAGATTACGAGCTATTTAAGGCCTTAGAGTCAATATGTCTGGAGTTAAAAGCGTACATCCGGGCCGTTCTGGGTCTTCGGCATCAGAAAGAGAGCTTGTATTCAATATACATGCGGTTATTATGGCTGAATGATAAAAGCTCATGAATATATGCAAGTTAGTTAGGGGCATTTCTAAACTTTTATTTTGTTGGGAATCAACATTAAAGTACCTCACAAATAGCTTCTTCATTCATCTTTAATAAGTTCTTCTTCCCAGGGAGGGTCACACTGGGTCTGGAGTGATACATGGACACTTATACACACATTCTCATTCCTATACACAGTGATGCAAATCAGCATAGATACTGGTATATTTCTGGGAGTCAGAAGGAAACCAGAGAACCCAGAGGAAGCCCACATGGACACAAAGCATGGTGGTTTACACTCCCAGTAACCTGAGCTCAGGATCAATCACAGGGTCGAATCTGAACAAGCAAAACCTTGTGCATTGTTCTTTTAATTTCAGTGCCCAAGCGAGCAGAAATATCAGATATAAAGCTCACATCATAAGAAATAGGGGTTTGTTTAAAGGCTTAAGGATGTCTGCTGTATTATAGGTGCATGTAGTTGTACTGTATATGTAAGGTTGGGAAGGAAAGAAGAATAACTCTCAGGATGTTTCACTTTATTTAGTCAGCAAAAACATAACGTAAAGCTGTAATACGGGGTCTGTATGATACCTGTGACGTGTGAAAAGTTACGCTTTCTTATCGCATAATACACAGATAAAAGTGCTTGGGTGAATATTGAATGTTTTCATGTTGTTGCTCTGCGGGTTTGATTTCTTTACACTGTGATAACCAGCGCTTGCTTCACTGCAGGGTGAAAGCAGGATGCACACTTCAGCACTCGTCCACATGGACTAACCGAGAAGCCTGAACCACAGGGCACTGGAGATGAGAGCTCACACACACGTTCTCTTGTGAATGGAGCAGGGTAAGAAGCCAGAACCACACACTCCACACACACACACACCCACATGTGCCATGTGCACACACCAATTAATCTATTTTATTTGTATATTACACCACACACACACCTCATACACAAACACTTAATATACACACACCTAAAACACAACACACAAATCTCACACACACACACACACACATCTCGTACACAAACATCTAATACACACACATCTTTCATACACATCTTGTGCACAAACATCTAATACACACAGACACTCAATGCACACACCTCTCTTACACAAACATCCAATACACACACAGAGACATGTATTACACACAAACATACCTTACACACACATCTCGTACACAAACACTTAATGCACACACACATCTAATACACACAGACACCTAATACACATGAACGCACATCTCGTACACACTTGACACACACACCTAATAATGCACAATATAAACATCTCACACACACCTTATACACAACCATCTAATACACACACACATATGTCTCAAACAGACACACACACACTGCATTGTCTGTTCTCCAGCTGTGGAGTTTAGGTTTTGTGATCCAGCTTACAAAAAAAGATGGATGGCTTCTGCTTCAGTCTCAAGTCTCTATATCTCTTAATCTTTATAGACTCTGGTAGATTTCCCCAAAGAAAATAAAAGAGGAAAAGCGATAGGAGAGAAGAGCTAAAAGCACTGTTCATTAGTGCGGCTTGGCACTTTGTCAGGAGAGCCGTCTGTGTCTGTGTGCGTGTCTGTGCTCACGTCCGTGTCTGTGTGCGCGTCTGTGCTCACATCTGTGTCTGTTTGCGTCTGTGTGTGTGCTTGCGTCTGTGTGTGTGCTTGCGTCTGTGTGTGCTTGCGTCTGTGTGTGCTTGCGTCTGTGTGTGCTTGCGTCTGTGTGTGCTCGCGTCTGTGTGTGTGCTCGCGTCTGTGTGTGTGCTCGCGTCTGTGTGTGTGCTCGCGTCTGTGTGTGTGCTCGCGTCTGTGTGTGTGCTCGCGTCTGTGTGTGTGCTCGCGTCTGTGTGTGTGCTCGCGTCTGTGTGTGTGCTCGCGTCTGTGTGTGTGCTCGCGTCTGTGTGTGTGCTCGCGTGTGTGTCTGTGTGCGCGTCCGTGTGTGTCTGTGTGCGCGTCCGTGTGTGTCTGTGTGCGCGTCCGTGTGTGTCTGTACGTGTCTGTACACATGTGTGTGTGCAGTGCAGCTCGATCTGATTAAAGCATAATCCTTACACTCCCTGCAGCTCCAACATGTCATCCACAGGAAACTATTATAGATCGCCTCTCCATGCTCAAGTCTTCCTCTCCAGCTGTGTGTTTTACGTGGCTGTGAGTGGCTAAGAATCATCCTGGTGCTGGAATCCATTTCTTAGATCAAAAATAAACTGTGAATTTGCTCAAAACCTTTTGCAAATTGGGCACGTGGAAGGAAACGACTCCACCGGGCAGTTTGTTTCTATCTTTTCTCTCCAATTGATGAGAAATGAGTTTAATCTCCCTCCTAGGCCGTAATATTCTAAGCTTTCCGCTAATAACAGCCCTAATCCCCCGACTACTGATGAATTGGATGAGGGGCATTTAGCTTCAGAGTAATTTTCTCCGTCCTTCCGCTGCTTGAGGAGATACTTAACACTGTTTCACTGTGCATTACTAATTTGAATGATTTTGTATTTTTTATTCTTTTTTTTTTTTTTTTTTGGTGGGACCTTGTGATTGTTTTCCTTTGCAAGTTTATACTAATTTCCATGACAAGAGAGTCAGTTCTCTGCCAACAAAATCAGTTTAGTTCCGGCATCAAAAAGCTTCTGCTCTGAAGCTGAGGAACTGGAGATGTTGGAGCTTCAGGGACCATTTTGTCACCATGGCAACAGCTCAAGCAACATGCCATCATTTCCACCATCGAAAGACCAAACAGTAGAGAAAACGAGGAAGTTTCTAGAAACGTACTGGACTTGTAGTCCGTGTCGGGAGTTTATCGACATTTATAAGTTGAACAGTGACGACGATGCGCTGTTGATGCTGATGTTCAAAACGCTCAGACGTCACGTGACCACAGCGTAATCCCTTTTAAACAATCTTTTTCTATTCCATTGCTTAGCAAATAAAACCTATTGTTGAATTTAGTGACAGTTGGATTTCATACTATTTTTATCTGCATTTTATTAAAGGACTGTGCATCTTGATGGTGTTCATTACGGTGATATGACCGCTGTTTAAGGATATTATTACACACAAAGCAAAGCCGTCTGAACCCCCAATGTTCTTAATAATAGGCACTATGACATAAGCTCTTTTGTGGCTGATTGCTTTCACAATCACCTTTAATTCTTTTTAATGCGGGTTAAGAAGAAAGCGTCGCCTTTGATGGTTCAGCGCTCAGCTGGCAGACACTTGACTCGTCTTATAAAAGTTTGTTCCCTGAAGCAGCACCAACAACATATAATGGAAAAAAGAGGTCATCTTGTAACCGTATGAACGGGCGCACAGACGCTTGGTTCGTAAAGTATTAAGTTCTGCTGTTTTATGGCAAAGCCATTTGTTGTGTGCTGTTTAGATATAATGAGCGCAGTTACACCAGGCCTCAGGCTCGGTGTAGCTATAAGACAGGCTCTTGTAGAGATGTTTTTCTCCTTCATCTGGTGTGATGTCATCTGTGTACGATCCAGTTATTTTATCAGAACATTACAGACACATTGATCAGGCATGAGGCGCACACGCACGAATGGATAGTAAATGGTTTATCACTTCAGCTCTGGTGTCAGCGAGGATCAGGTCTGCTGCTCAGTGTGCATTATGGGCTTTGGGAAATCCTTCAATTGTGTCTAAAGGTGTAAACCTGGTGCATGGTGGAGGAAGAGCACCGTTCTACGAATGTTCTTCCTCACATAGCTTGCAGTAACATCTTTCTACCACTGAGGGCCAAATTCTAAATCCCTGTAGCTTTACATAGCTACATTGTGACCTTGACAGTTCCTTACAGATACATGGCTTTCGTCAGACTCCCATTATGTATACATGTTTGTGTGTAATACACACACACATTACGTATTCTTTGTAATTTGTGAATTGTAACGCCTCATTTGCAGCATATCTGCTGTAGTACATCTGTTCCTTCTGGCTTTCTTATTTTGAGAGAAAGCCATTGCATTTGGGGTGTGTGTGCTAAATTAAATGGGTCTGTTGATAAGGGAGTGCATCTTTACTGCATTTCTAATGAATATTGCTCTCAGTGACACACAGGCACTGAAAAGAGCATTATCTGTGTGTTGTCAGAGCGTATTATAGTCTGTTTTGTGGACAAACCCGGCAATAGCTTCTTGTTGGCAAAGGACTGCTAGTATTAAATTTGTCGCACTAATGAGTCTGGTAATGTCATTCCGGTTGCCAACAAACAGGAGATGGGAACGATTTTCTCAGATGATCTATTATAAACAAGGCTGCCGATACTCTCAAAATAGTAATGTGTTTGGCTTTTCTCCGTTTAGCTTGACACTCGTTGCCTCATCTGGCTTCTGCCTGGTTTGAGTGATAACAAGCCTCTGAGCTACAGCGGAGGAGCTGATTTACTCGGCTCAATCCACTTCCTGAAGTGAGCAAGAGAAGTGAAAGTCAGGGGTTTAGTTAGCGCTGACACACCTGAGCTCCAGCACTCTGACTGCATTTGGCTCCGAGGGCATACAGCGCGGCTGGAGTGTGTTTTCATACTCTGCTGATCAGGCTGCTCTGGACTAAAAAAAAAATGCCCCGTGAAAAGCCTGCCAGGAGCAGCTTGTGACTGGTGTTCCATCCAGGCATTTTTTTTGACAAGTGGAATATTAGAATATGAACGCCTTAAAGCTCCAGTCAATTTATTCTCACGAGTAGACCGAAGCTTTCGTCGTAAGAATGTATTTTTCGGGTTAAGAGATCCAGTTTAATTTGAGCGCTATATTAGAAAAGCAGATGTATGTAATTAGGAACATGAGTCTGTCTGCTGCCGTCTTTGTCAACGACACTATTCCTACTCGTCGTGTGTGGTGGTGCCACATACGTAGTGTTTATTCTGTTTCAATTGAACCTGCACCCATATGCTCTTACGTGTAGTATATTTAATAATGGATTAGAATAGAGGGCATAGAAGCCTTTATTATCGCCACATACTGTATACATTACAGCACAGTGGAATTCTTTTCTTCACATACCCCAACTAAGGAGTTTGGTGTCAGAGTGCCGGGGCAGCTATGATACAGTGCCCCTGGAGCAGGGAGTTTTGAGGGCCTTGCTCAAGGGCCCAGCAGTGGCAGCTTGGCTGTGCTGGGCCTTGAACCCCGATCCTCCAATCAGCAACCCAGAGCTTTAACCAGTTGACCCACCACAGCCCCAAAAGCAAGTAAGAATACAGCACTTGCACTCAGGAGAGGAACAAAATAAGTTTGCACTGAAAACAAGATTTGAACCAAACATCACCTGTATTTTGGGTTGTGGAGCACTTTAATTGTCTGGTAATTTATTACTCTGAGATCTCTGTGCTCAGATTCATTCGTTAATCGTTTCTCAGTTTTTGTATTTCTGCTGAATAAATTAAATGTTTTTGTTTTTGTTTTTTTTAACAGAGGAAATGAAGCCAGGATTTTAATAGCTTGAACACTTTATTACCTTGATGAACATTCGAAAGACTAAACTATAAACTGTCCATCTGTCATAAAATGTATTGGTTTACTTTAAGAGGATAAAACAAACTCACAAAAAGCAAACTAGACCCAGCGGATCATAGCCCACCAAATACAAGCAACTTGGTGCACTTGAAAAATTTGGAACTCATTGAGGCAAGAAAAACTGCTAAATGTTAACTTTTGGAGACAAATTAGTATGAAAATAACCATAAAAGGGATTGGGAATTAGCAGGGTAGCTGGGCTGTTGTGAAACCATTGCGTTAGATTTATAATGGACGTCCTAGAAAGCTATGCATTGTGTAAAATACGTGCCTCTGGTTAATTAGGCTGAAGCTGCAGCAGTGCCATCAGTGTCATAAATGGGCTTTTAAAACGTGAACACAATAAAGCTAAAAGCAGGAGCAGTAACCGCTCTGTATTCATACTAATCTTAGCTTGATTTTGCCGTTTGCTGTAAGTGCTGTGCCCCAGATACAGTATATGTGAATCATAAATCTCCATGATATTTTTTGACTTTCTCAAGTAACATTCCCAACCTTTCTCTCAGATTTTTATGCGTTATTATTATAGCTGACATTCCCACACACATACGGTATATAAGGTAAGGATATAATTTGATTCTTATGTTGCTAAATGATTAAGTGGCACAAGCTGAAGGCTCTTAAGAAATGGCAGTTTGAACCGTCCCATAGGAAGAAGTCTTGTTCATCGCTATTTGCATTGCTCCTCAGAGTCGAAGACGTTGGCTAATAACCCTCACATACGGTGACATCCGTGAAAATCCATCTTGCTTGCGATCAGTCGATTTTCAGGCCCAGTGCAACAATAGCTGCAGCCCATTGCATGAATGAGAGCAGCTGTGTTATACTGTTAACATACCAGTAAGGGTTTGGAAAAGTAAAAACTATCAGAACTACATGCTAACTCAGCACTCTAAGACATGTCCTCCAGACAAAGAGCTGTGTCCTGACAGGAGAGATCGCCAAGCAGGCTGCAAATAATTGTATCACAAAACTAGACATATTTTCTCCTGGGTCCTGGAAGGGAATTTTTTTTAATGGCAGTTTCTAGTTAAAGTCCAGTTTCTAAGACTATCTTGGTCTTGGCAACATGCTTCACCTCTTGTTTACCCTGTGGTATTAGGATTCAGCATAGCTTGATATAGTTTCTTCTTGGTAAGCATTGTAACGCCCTTAATCTGTGAAGGAATGTTTGCATCAGGAATAAGTAATCAGCCTCCACTCTTATGTGAGCCCATGCTGTATTATAAAGTTTTTTAATTATAGAGTCCTTATCTAGATCTTTTATTCCTTTGAGAAAAATTGGATTTGATTGCCGTAGAGCTCTTGTTTTACATGATTGGGTCTTGAAAACAATGGAGCTGTCAGTACAAGCTCCAGTATTCATAAGCCTGCATTCATAGCTGTAGCCTCGAGCCCTCTTTGCATTATTTCTGGGTGCATAGAGAGCACGCTGCTGGTTTAAGTGGATGGGACAAGCGTGGAGTCTCTGGTGTAAATCTGTGGGGCCGGCGGTGCCATCCACACTGAAAGCTAGGCATTCACTTCTCAAACTTCCTGTGTGCCAGCTTCATACTGCCCCCCCTTTACTGACAGCCATTATCAGCCCACAATACCTCCCTGTGTTCCCAGAGCCCAGGGTGCCAGAATAAGAGCACAGCTGGGGGTGGCTGAGCCGTGGCGGGGTACGGACTGGTTGTTTATAGCCTTGTGGAAATGTTAGACTTGGACTGAAATTAGTAAAGAGGGTTTGAGGAAGGTGATGTACCGCTGGCTATGCGAGTCTCACTGGATTCCGAGACGAAGGAGAGGAGCTGGAATCAGACAGATGAGGTTGAAGAGGGGAACGGTGAATGCCTCAGAGAGCGCATAATGAACGATTCAGGTGCATTCAAGTCTCAAATGGAATTCTTCTACTTCATATTCGAAGATGTGTACGATGATGATATTTAGTTTTGCTGAGACTTGGCAATATTCTTCCAGCATAACATTAGTGCCACATTAAAATAAATAGAAGTGTTTAATCACTTAATTGTTTGCAAATCGTTATATATAAGGGATCAAGAGGGGTGCAAAGAGGATGGTGGATTTATGGAAGTAATTAGATGATGGTCTTTTCTGATCACTGAATGTAATGGTCCAGTGTTCTCGGAGACCTGACTATCTACAGTACCTTCATCGACATATAGGTGTGTAATTTATAGCTTCGGCTTTAAACGGCCCCCGGTGTGTTCGGTACATCTTTAATCACGTGACCCTGAAAGGGTTCAAATTTTAATTGTTGTCATTTAATTCACTGATTCTGTTTTCCTGTATCCTGCACCAGTTCTTGACAATAATACTAGCTTTTAAACATTGTTACACAACAAGCTTTTTGTCAGTTGTTAAAAAAAAAAAAGACAACATTTGCTTGCAACAGTTGGGGACATGTAAAGGGTGTACCATCTCATATTTGTATATATTACAGGAAAATGCCAGATGGCTTCTTCTTGTGAAGGTAGGTTCTTTTTTGACAATGACAAAGTACCCGTCTTTCTAGTAATGCCTTGCAAGACTTTTTTTTTTAATTACATAATCTTATCATATAGCAAATAATAATAATAGAAATTTGGGGGGGGGAGTTCAGAGTGTTTTTCATGGGGTAGCTTGGACGGTGAAACCATTTTTGGATGCTGCAGCTCCTTCATTCTTTTGATACTTTAACTTTTTTTGCAAGAGAGAAGTTTTTGGTGACAAGTGAATGCTCCCTTTGGGTTTTTCATTTGTTCTTTTTGACTTAGTGATTTTTGTTTTCTTTGAGCTCAATGGAATGGATGACTGATTGTCTACAATAAAGAAGTTTCTGCTCATTCTCATCCAGGTCTGAGGAGTTTTCTCACTATTTCAAAAATTTTGATTATAGTACAATTAGAAGGATTTGGTTAAAGTAGTTGATACATAGTTACAGTTATCAGTATAAATCACCCTTGTGATATGTCAGCTTGGAGGTGGGCTCTAAGTTCCGACATTAGCTGTATTTCAAATATGACTAAATTGCTGCACTATAAAGGTTTCTGTATTATGAATCTGTTTCCACTCTAGAGATATTGACCCTTTTTGTTTTTATTTATATTTTATATCTTTTTATGGAAGGCTTTCTAGTTTGTTCTATACAGTGCAACTTGTTCGAATAGGGGATTACATCTAAGTAACAGTGCAGTAGCGTCTGATCTTAGGATTATACAGGGCTCAGCCATACCTCTCGCATATTAGCAGGGCTGAATGCAAATGATTCCCTTCTTCAGGCGCATCTGCGTCCGCACGGTCGAGCCCATGTCATCCGCAGGGCCGCCTGATCACGACCTGGCTTGCCATCACACCGCTGCTCTATGACTTGCAGTGGCTCCCCCCTACCATTTGCAAAAGTGGTGGAGTCTGAACTCTGTCTCTTTTCCAGAGGAAGCTGTGAAAAGATCAAATTATTTATAGTTCTTCAGAAAGAAGACGAGCTGCTTATCTTTTGCTTTTGCTCTGCTGCCTCTTTGCAGCCTCAGCAGCGGTTGGAGAGAGAGCAGAGAATCTGAGTGGAAATGAGAGTGAAGGATCACTCTGTCTGCACTGATCTTTCATTTTCCCCATATGCAATGCCTTTTTGCCAAATATAAGGGATCCTTTTTTATGAGGCAATATTTTATGGTTTTTAAGCTCTGACAGGCTGCTGGTAGAACACAGACCTGTTCAGAACATGGTCTGAAACAGCATTCGAATCCCTTGTAAATTTCTAAAAGGTTCTGTGCTGTGCAACATGAAACCTGACCATACTTCTTGTTCCACTCTCGGTCAATTCTCAGTCAGTCCTTCGCTAAGCCTTCCAGGTCAATCAGTTTAATTTAGTGTGTACAGAGCACATTGTTTAGCTAGATGGATTGAGTCGGTTTTGTGATTGATGCTAGTTCCTTGGCTCCTCACCTTAGGCTTGATTTAGCCCACACACAGGTGTAGTGTCATAACGATTTTCACGGTCATGCCTTTGTTGCCGGTGTCTGCTCTGCCGGAGCAGGCTCAGTAATTAGCAGTGGTGGGAGTTCAGCCTATTGATTTTTATTCCTGGCCAGGCAAATGAAATGCCATGGAGATGATGGGCGGGAAAATACGCCTCTGCTGATTGGCATTGTTTGCCGCTTCGTTCGAATAACAGGCCATGCTCAAATCAGAACAAGAGCTGCAGTCTGGCAGCACGAAAAAGCCGATGAATATCAGCTGGAATTGCATCTGCTGTGCTGTTTGTCTTGCCATTTAGACTCGTTTCTCAGTGGCGCGTGTTAGAGCTGCAGGACACCCTTTGGTGCTTGACCTGGTGAATATGCAGGTCCTATAATTTGGTCTCTCGGTAGACACTGCAGTCTGTTTTGGTGCAACAGATTGCTCGTTCTCAAAGACATTTTAGCAAACAGAATAATAACTAACCAAAGCTGGCGACTGCTCTACACTCAGACAAGGTAAACTGCTCAGTATGCTGTCGCGATCTCGGGGCTCTGGAGGCATATGCTAAGATGGTGGGCAGATATTGAATTTTTTTCCTCTCAGGGCTCATTCATTGAGTATTTATGTGGCGAAGACTGATATCGATTAGACCTTTTTAAACTATGCTTAATATGATGTAGATATGCATCTGGTTGTCTGTCTACATTTTTTATTTGGATATGTGGATGTTGGACTTCAAGCCTATTCATAAAGAGCATGCTTTTTAAGATTATTTTTTAGCATAATAAAGATTTTACCTTGTGTATTTGAAATAACTACAATATCTACATTATCAAAAGTGGCACTGCCTTGCCAGTTTTCAGAGTTCTGTCTATTTTGGTGTTTTTCAGATCAGCAAAGCAAAGATGTAGACTATGTTTGCCCAGTAAATATTAAGCAAGCCGTGCCAGTCAGCAGAGGAGGCTTTTCCCTCCCTTTATCTCTGTGGAATTTCATTTGCCTGGGCAGAAATAAAAATCAATACAATGAACTAAAAATACAACTTTGCCTTGTAAACGTTCTAATGGGGATGTTTTATTTAGTTTAAAACCATTAATATTGTGTGAATGTAAATAACAAAACAAATTTTATCAACCCTTATTGACACACTTAGCTTTAAATCCTTGTGTAACCGGCTTACAAGACGTTAAAGCTTTCAGAACAGATTTCTGAAAGAATTCAGGCACTAAAGTTCACTACGATTCCAGATTTTATATTTAGTCACCTAATAAACATCTATAGAAACGTATTTTCCCAGTGTTCCCATAGGCAGGGGCAGTGGTGTGTCAACTGGTTAAGACTCTGGGTTGTTGATTGGAGTATCGGGGATCAAGCTGCCACTGCTGGGCCCTTGAGCAAGACCCTTAACCCTCCCTGCTCCAGGGGCACTGAATCATAGCCTCCTCAGTTGGGGTATGTGAAGAAAAGAATTCCAGTGTGCTGTAATGTATATGTGGCGATAGTAAAGGCTTCTATGCCCCCCCTCCCCCCTCCCTGTTCTATTCTATTCTATTGTAGTCAAATGCGCAGTGCAAATCAATATTCTGTATAAATAACATTTTTCAAATTACATGTGCTCATTGTGGATCTTTGCAGGTTAAGAGCAGGATGATAAAACTATCACATGCTCTTTCATGGATTTTAGCTGATATTTAATGTTTTTTTTTGTTTGTTTTTTTTTAGGTGAGGAGTGAGAATGCGTTTTCTGGCCTCCCGGGTCCACTACAAGACCCTGATAGTGATTTGTGCCCTGCTTACTCTCGTCACCGTGGTGCTGTGGAACAGGTGTACCAATGAGAAGGTGTTTCACACCCTGCCCCGTGCACCTGTAGCTCCACCCAGCCCTGGGGTGGCCGTACTTCAACACGAGGCCCAGCCCCCTGAGCCGCCGCCAGTTGTTGGAGGTGGAGTCCGATACGAGGAGATCGACTGCCTCATCAACGATGAAATCACTATTAAAGGGAGGCGCGAGGGCTCCGAGGTCTACATGCCCTTCAACTGGATGGAGAAATACTTTGAGGTGTACGGCAAAGTTGTTCAATATGACGGCTATGACCGCTTCGAGTTCTCACACAGCTATTCCAAAGTGTACGCACAGAGAGAGACTTACCGTCCCAACGGAGTCTTCATGTCCTTCGAAGGGTACAACGTGGAAGTCCGTGACCGAGTGAAGTGCATTAGCGGCGTGGAAGGTAGGTTCTTGTGTTAATTGCTTTTTCAAGAAAAGAAAAAATCTACCCGTATTTTCTTAGCGCTGTTCTCTGAGCAGTTTATGCGTCATGCATGTAGGAGTAAGTAGTTTGATCTGAAACTCGCAGAATACGATATAACCACGGGACTGCATATTGTGATCATCTTCTGTATCTGGCTTGGTTAAGGTAGCTTTATTTTTATTGATGTATAACTTTATATTTTGGATATAAAACAAACTAAGGTCATTAAGTCCAAGTCCACATCTAAGTCCAAGTCTAGAAGTGGATACTAACTGCAGGTGTAGAGAGGATTAGGCAGGATTTGTCTGAATTCCTATGGGGAGAAAAACACTCTCCTACACATCTCTACTACAAAAGTAATGAATAATTGGTGTTTTTCCCATATCTGCATTTACCGTGCCAGAAGTTCTCACCTTTCATGGTTAAGTGGGCGTTTCTATTCTTAGTTCACGCTTTTGTAGCTTGTCCTGCCTCCAATCACAAAGATGTTCCACAGGAGATTTCTGTCTTGTCTTATTTTAGTACAAACTTGGCTGGAGGGTTAATATAACACTCAGGTTTGATAACATACGAAGATTTTGAATATTTATACTATATTCTCTGGCAGTGTACAAAGTCAGAACAAGACCGTTGTGTGGGTGAAGGACTGAAATCCTGATGGGGAAACAAAGAAACTATCAAATTGAAGGTTTGTGACCTAAAATATAGAGATGCTTGCTTGGAAAAAAAGTATTAGTTTCCTTTTACAAGGCTTAAGAGTAAGTGCAATGAATGCCATGAAAGGCATCTAGCCATTGCAAGAGCAGTATAGTTTAATCAAGTTAAGCACTGTTTATATATTTGTGTTTAATTCTAGTTTTGTGTAGAAAATGATTTGGTAAGTTACGTTCTTGGACGCACCATCCTGGATTTATTTTCGCATCTTCTGTGCATGTTTGTTAGTTTCTAGTGAATGAGAGGATGCTCCCTTCTCTCCCAGATGTTGTGTCGGATGTGTCACTTAATTCTGGTGTGTACAGTAGGTGAGAAACGCAGATAGAGGGATAAAGAGGAAAGCTGGCCTGAGGTTGCTGGTGGGCTATAAATAGTCATTTAGCCCTAGAGCTTTGGTAAGAGTTTTCCGGGAAGGCAGGCTTAAGTAAATCCACCCCTAGCCTCTCATGAGTAATGGACCATCAATGGACTCACATTAAGCAAATTAAACTGAGATTGATCCAACTAGATTACAAGAGTTGATTGTGGTGACCCCAAACTTAATGGAGAACCTTTTTGTGCTTGTACGAACATGCATCTTGCATTTCACTGCGGTGAGCCGGGTCAGGGAAGAGGAAGAGCAGCTGCTTGAGCGGTCTGCTTTGCTGCTACAATCGTGTCCTTTGGCATGGCTATCACTCTGTCCAAGAAACACATTTTTCTCCTTGGCATCGTCTGTGGTGTAATCAGACATCTCAGTCACAGTGCTCCATCACTGTCAATGAGCTCTGAGAGTGAAGTTCCCCTCCCATTTATCTCCTGCCTACTGTTTAGGATCTCTCTTTATCTCTCTCTCTCTCTCACTCTCTCTCACTCACACTCTCTCTCACTCACTCACTCACACGCTCTCGCGCTCTCTCTCTCTCTCTCTCTCTCTCTCTCTCTCTCTCTCTCTCTCTCCATGTGCACTTGTGTTTGTATGTGCATACACACCGGCTGCTCTTTTACACAGGTACAGGTCTGTTGCCATATAAGAGGTGGAGCAGCTCTGCTCCGGCTCCTGCTTTGTCCTTCGCTCTGGCACCTTCGCCTCCCACTCTTTCCTCGTACAGTTTACAGGAGCTCCAGTCCCAGTACACAACCCACATGCACCTACAGATAAAAGCAGAAAAGGCTAACCTAAAGGCAGAGCACAATTCAGACCGTTTCCTGACAGATTTCTTCCCATTTCAGTACTTTAAGGCCAGCACACAGACCAACAGCTGTAATGTTTACAGGTTTTCAGAAGCCTGTTTTACTGTGGAAGAGCTGTCGGCACAGTAATTACTTGAGAGGTACTCAAAATGATTTCTCTTTCTGTTTATGTCGCCGTTAATCCATAAGCTAACCAATCCATTATCCTTTAATGCTGGCATCTTTCCACACCGTACGCTATTCCTCTGAAATATTGTCATTAAACGGCATCATATTCAAGTTTGCGCTTGTAGCTACAAGCTAATCACGCTTTATTGCCAAGGAAAGAAAGAAATAATGATCAGGCAGTAATACTCTCAGGTTTCCATCCCGTTATTCCAACTCAAAGTAGCTTTTTAAGTTAAGAAAAATTTTACTTTTCTGCCTATGACACACTTGATGCCTCTATTTAATGAAACCTATATTTCACTTTAAAATCTCATTTTTAATTTTGTCCAAACCTGTAATTGATGTACACGTTTGTGTTAGTTTTATGATGTCTGATGTGTAAATAAGTATCTCTCCAACATTTGTCTGCCGACTGCCATGAATGTAAACTCTATGAATAGATTTAATAATTATATTTATACATATATATATAGATGTTATTCAGTTGATGGTCGGATGATGTAATAATTTTGGCTGAGATGTTATAGGCTGATTATAAGCTGATTTTACACTGAAATACGTTTGAATGTGAACTCATGTTAGTATTTTTAACCGCTCTAGAGCTGACTGTGTTGCTTCAGGTGTGTTGGAACACCTGAATTAAAGAACGTGTGAAACTCTTCAGGGCAGCGAGACTCTGAGACTGGAATGGAGAACCAGTGGACAAGGCAAATAAAACCAAATAAAATAGCTTGAAGGTGTGATATTCATACAGCAGCATCGGAGGGGAAATTGCTGAAATGGGTCACGTTTTTGGCAGCGTTCACTTTGTCATTCATCTGCAACTCACAATGAAACCATTTTCTAGCCTTCTGACTATTATTTATTCACATTGCTGTCAGCAAATATCCATTGGTGCATTCAGATTGGTAAATGGTAAAGCTTTCTTCCCTCCACTCCACTGTATTGAAGGGGCAGGTCTGTAGTGTAATCTTTTGTGTTCAATAGAGAAATTGGGTCGTCTCTAAATGGAGATAAATCCGACGGCAGGGCGAAACTGATGGAGTGTGAATTACTTCAGCGCTCTCATTTCGTCCCCCGGCCGGTTCGGCGAGGACGCCGGCATGTTTTTCCGCACCACCCAGCCCCTGTCCATTACTCACAGGCGAGGCTGTGGGCTCCAGCAACTCTTCATGAATCTGCTGTGAGGTTTAAGGAGCTCTGCCTTATTAATTACTGCACTGGGGAGGAGGAGGAGGGCCTTGAGGGGCTTGTTCAAGGTGACAAACCGTTCCTCACGATTCTCCTCGCCTCTGTGGAGACTATTTAGAGAAGTACCTTATCAGAGCAGATGCATCAAATGTGAAGAGGAACAGAATTGTGTTGTCTGCACTTCACTGTAACCGCTTAAAGCTTTTTCAGCAAACAATTGGAGGAATTAAATGAATAGTATTTATTTTACGTAAGTCGGAAACAGAAAGTCATGGAAAAAATAGAGCAGAGTGTGTGTGCAGGTTTTTTGTTTGAAATTTGAGCGGTGTGTGTGTGTGCATCTTGTGGGTGTGTATGAAATAGAAGACAAGGGGTGTGTGTGTGTGTGTGTGTGTGTATGTGATCCAGTGGGTGTGTATGAAATTGTAGAGGAGAAAAAAGGATGGGATGTGTGTGTTTGTAATTTCACATGTTGGTTGGTCATGGTGACCTCTGCTTGGAGATGTTCCAGCTGTTATTTCCAACATGATGTGTGTTACACTCTTCTTCATGTAGAGCTAATAACAACAAGTCCTGCGCTGCAGTGCTGAAGCAGGATAGGACACACACTCCAGGCTGTGCTAAATGAGGTGGAAGAAAAGAATGGAGGGAAAGGAGGGTGGATAATTAGTATAATATGGAAAAGAGACAGAGGGAAAAAAATTCCTGTACTGTATAAAGGCATATGAGAGATATACCGATTCTCCTCTGCTCTAGACAAACACTGGGCTTTGAATAGAATCTAGGCCAGACACTGTTTCTGAGGCCTCCATTTAACTCCTAATGCGGGTCCCACTTACAAATCGTGTGTGTGTGTGTGTGTGTGTGTGTGTGTGTGTGTGTGTGTGTGTGTGTGTGTGTGTACACTCCTTGGAAAATGGCCTAGAGGAATGCAGTGGATCTCATTAGGGCATTTGTGTTTTCTTGTGGTTTGATCTATTTATCTTTGTCTCTCTCCGCTGTGTGTGTGTGTGTGTGTGTGTGTGTGTGTGTGTGTGTGTGTGTGTGTGTGTGTGTGTGTGAACATGCAAACTCCCAATGCCTGAAACAGTTATAAAGTAGAGGCGTAACAGCTGCGTCTTGCCTTTGGTTAGTTATTGAGCTGCACATTTTGGCAACCACGGCTGTAGAACAGACCTCTAACGCTAGTAGAAGATTCCATCCTTTATTGACCGTGATCTTTCGCCCTCATCGTTGTGCCTCGCTTAGTGGTAAGGCATGTACCTGCTAGAAAAGAGACTCTAGTCGAATTTCAAGTACAGTTTCCCCCTGGTAACAAAAAAAAAACTGCAGTTTTTCAAAAACAAATTTCTTTTTGTTTATTTTTGTTGACCTATGAACAAATTAGTTCATAGGTCAACTATTTTAAGTCTGGTTTATGCTTTTAAATGAAGATGATGATGATAAAGATAGAGACGAAAATATATAGCCAGTTCATGGACTTCTGACCATCACACCCATATAGTACTTAGTTCTTCTGCCGCCACTAGAACTAGTCTCTTTATGCTGCACTACAGTTTCCCTTCATTAGAATTAAGGGGTCTATTCCAGTATCCTAATGCCCTCTGTGCTCAAAAGCAGGGTTCATGAAGAACCTTAATCCCACTGAACACCTTGGTATAGAAGGAACTAGAACCTCGATTGCACAAGTTAGAAAATCTAATGACAAAGACTAGAGGATTTAACCTGGAATGAACGGTTTGTTCAGAAAGCATATATCAGTGCTATGGCCAGGTGATCTCAAACATTTGGTTATATAATATATATGTGCATGTCTTGTACCATGTTACCACATTTTTTGGCTCCCTCTCAAACAGCAAACTATAACTGCTTGTGCACTTAAACCCATTCAGAGCTGATTAGCTGAACCTGGTGATTTGGTAGCAGGGAAAACGCAAACATTTGCATGATAAGGTTCACTCCATGGCCAGGGGTGGAACCTGTTCCAAAAGCCTGACGATAACGAGTACACGTCGTGACCATTGTGCATCTCATTGTTACTGGCTGTGGAGTGACTAAGTTGTTGTAGCTGTACTATAACAACATTTTTTTCCCCTAATTATTTATTCTACAAATTTGTCCATGTTCCCTCTCTTTCCCTGTTCTCCAGGAGTGCCTCTGTCAACACAGTGGGGACCTCAGGGTTATTTCTATGCCATCCAGATAGCGCAGTATGGTCTAAGTCACTTCAGTAAGAACCTGACAGAGCGAGCACCCCATGTGGAGGTGTATGACACGGCGGAGGAGCACAACAGCAAACCGAGCACATGGAGTGTTCCCAAGGGCTGCACTCTCACCACCAGCTACGACAAGACCCGCGCCTCCACCGTCCGCCTGTTTAACGCTCCAGGTACTAACACAGGGGACCTTCAAGCCCTCAGTAATATCCTTTTTTTTTCATTTCTAGAAAACTACAAACTACAATGGGTGTCAGATTATGTGTTTTCTTTTCATACTCCGGTTTCTTTTCATTTCCACAAATCATCTATTTTAATTGTGGTGGAAAAATCCAGATTCTCTTAATTGCAAAATCCCCCCCCCCCAACATAAGCCCTATATTGAAACCATCCGTTATGTTGCATACTCTTATTTATATTTATTTGAGCCAAATTTTGAGTTTTAACCATTATCATCCAGCCCAAGCCTCCAGTCTTTCAGAGCCCATCCTCTCATCATCCTCTCTTCCTTTCCTAGTTTTTAATTTCTTTTGCTGAGCTCTTTTATTCTTGTCCTCATTTAATTCTCCAATCAGCAGCTTTGCTTTGCATCTAATAGTTTTTCCACAAAATCAATATCTGTACTCCATTAAAGTGAGCACACACAAAGCTAGCCATCAGGCAGAACCTCTGGAGGCAACAAACCTCTGGTCGGCAATATGCATTTTGTTGTTAATAATACAGTGTGGCTTTTTAGCACTGGTGCAATCAATAGCCATTAGAATTAGCCAGGCTATTGCGTAGGCAGCCAGTAATTGGTGTCATCACCTAGAGCATTGATTTGCACAAAGCCTGCTGGGATCCACCGGATCTAGCACCCTAGCATTATACATTCGTCCATTGTCTTTCTTTTCTCACTTATTTTCTGCTCACTCTGTTTGTTTTAGTGACTCTTGCCCTTTCTTTTACGTTCCTCCTCACTTATTTACTCTGGTTCTGTCTGTAGTCTCCACTCATCCATTATTGACTGGAAGCTAATCAGAGGAGAGTGGTACAAATCCGTTTAGTCCATTTATTGCCTTAAGTAATGGCTATATGAGTGCATTGAATAGCAACAAATGAACACTGTGAGGCTGATATCTCCAGTATCTCGCTAAAGTTTTATTTCTTTTGGCCTTTCTACGTTCTTTCCTCTCACCGTGTTTCCATTTCTCTTATCGGCTCCCTCGACTATCTCAGGAAAGCCTTTCTTTTTAGGTATTCGTTGCCTGTTACTGGAGAAAGAAACAGCAGGCAAGAACAGATGCTTTATCCTAAATCATGTTAATAGAGAGAGATGAATTTTGGACAAAGTTTTGAATGTGCAATTTTTCAGCCCAGTTAAAGAGAGATGCGACAGACTGATTGAGGTTTGGCCAACAAGAATCTCTTAAATCTCTCGTACCAGTAGTGTTTTCCTGCACAGAATTTTTTCCCACCGTCATATTAGGATCTTGGCCAAGTGTTCTTTTTCACTCTCGGTTCTACCTCTTGGTCTAATTAGCTACTTGGAGCAGTGACATATGTGAACCCTGCACTATCAGGACTTCATTCTGATACAATTAAAGGAGTGTGTGCACACACTTATGTTTTCGTGTGCTTTTCTAACAGAATAAGCTAGAAACTGACTTCTAGGATGTTTGTTTGAAGGAAGAGTTACTTAACTTCTTTGCTTTCCTTTTTGATTTTACAGAGAACTCTGAGGGTATCTCTTTGTCTCTTGGCAACACAAAGGATTTCATCATCTCTTTTGACCTGAAATTTGCCTCCAATGGCACTGTATCTGTCGTACTGGAAACCACAGAGAAGGGACCTCCATTTGTGATCCACTACATCACTACCAGTCAGCTCATTGCCTTTAAAGACCACTCCATCACCTATGGCATTGGTCCTCGTTCAGCCTGGACCACAGTGACCCGGGACCTCCTCACCGATCTGCGCAAAGGCATTGGCCTGTCCAATACTAAGGCTGTCAAAGCCACTAAGACCATGCCACGGCGGGTGGTCAAAATGGTTTTGCATGGTCGAGGTGCCATTGACAATGTGTCTATTTCCACTACGGCTCACATGGCTGCCTTTTTTGCTGCCAGTGATTGGCTAGTGAAGAACCAAGATGAGCGTGGCGGTTGGCCAATAATGGTCACCCGCAAGCTGGGTGAGGGCTTTCGACCCTTAGAGCCTGGCTGGTACTCAGCAATGGCACAAGGCCAGGCCATGTCTACCCTTGTAAGGGCGTATCTGCTCACCAAGGACGAGACATTCCTGAAAGCAGCACTGCGTGCCACAGGTCCGTATAAGGTGCCATCAGAGAAGCATGGTGTCAAAGCAGTCTTCATGAACAAGTATGAATGGTACGAAGAGTATCCAACCACACCAAGTTCATTCGTCCTCAATGGCTTTATCTACTCTCTAATTGGGCTCTATGACCTGGCACAGACAGCAGGTGAAAAGGACGGACGTGATGCAGCAAGACTGTATGCCAAGGGCATGGAATCGCTTAAGGCCATGGTGCCACTATATGACACTGGTTCGGGCACCATTTATGATCTACGTCATTTCATGCTAGGCACAGCACCCAACCTGGCACGATGGGACTACCATACTACGCACATCAATCAGTTGCAGCTGTTGGCTACCATTGATGATTCACCAATCTTCAGGGACTTCGCCAAGCGCTGGAAAAGCTACATGAAAGGCGGACGAGCCAAGCACAACTAGAGCTGCAAGCATTGGTGAAAAAATACCTGCCGCTACTTGGCATAAAATGCCTCAATCCCTAAGGGGAAGCTGAGTTAGCCCATGGAGTAAGAACTTAGGGTAAATCCCAGAGTGTTCTAACTAAATCCTGCTGCAGTTTCCAGCCATTAGCCATGGCTAACTTGTCTGGGTTTTCGGGGCTTGAAACTAATCTGTGCTGGAGGCTTTAAATAAGTACAAATCTAAACGTGTGAAGAAAAAAAAACGCAAAAGTGTGTATGTTTGAATTGGGGTGGGGATTTGCTTTACCTAAATCTGCTGTTGAGGTATACAGCACGATTAGATGTTCGCACACACGTCGGCGTGGGGATGTCACGGTGATTATCACAATTCTCTTCCAAAATTCTCTCTTAATACTCGTCTAGACGTCAACCATAATAATAATAATAATAATAATAATAAGGAAAACACTAAGTAATATCTCCTCACTATAAGTAAATAGTCATTTTGGTCAAACAGAAGTAGTAACCTGGGAAATGCTTCCAAGAGTTTGTTGTCTCTGTGATTTGAGCTAATCTCTGACACAGACATAGTTCTTTGCTCAGGCCCCACAATTAAATTTGTGTCCTTCCAACCCTACCTGCGTGCTCCCTTACACTAGGTGTGTTTGGTAAAGCTGGGGAAAGGCTTGTCACTACATTTACATTCTCAAAAAGTTCGAGTTTGGGTATTCACAACACAATGCTCTTCTGAAACGGCAGTGCATTTGTAATAAAGGAGCTTATTCAAGAGAATATAAAGATACTCAAAGGGTGATCCTAGAGCCAGGCCCAGACAGTCTGTGGTTCATAGTGAGTCATAGTGTCAGCCAGCTTGTTGTTAATGATTACACTACATAGGATGACAAGGCACCAGTAATTTGATTAAGTATTGCTTTGTTAAAACAAAGACACACAACAGTTGCAGAAATTAATCAAACTCTAATATGCTATATGGCCAAATGTGTGTTTACACCAAACTATCAGACCTTTTATTTGTTTACTGAACATCCTACTATAGATGTCATTCCCCCTTTCTTTCTATAAGTCAGTAGCTTTTGGGAAAGTTTTTCACTAGAATTTGAAGTGTGGCTGGTGGGATTGTGTTCATTCACTCAGAGAATCAATGAGATCAGGTGTTGGGTGAGGAGGACTGAGGTGCAAGGTTCCAGTTCATCACAAAGGTTTTCATTGGAGTAGATGCAAGATCTCAGTGCAAGACGTTCAATTTCTTCAACATTAATCTGTGCACAGGGGCATTGTCGTGCTGGAACAGGTTCTGGCCTGAAATGCAATATTCAGAGATACAATTGTTCTTC
>NC_062518.1:6726454-6731454 GCF_022655615.1 Tachysurus fulvidraco
CCTGCCCTCTTCTCTCCTCCCCTCACCTTAACCTGCCCCCTCTTCCCCTCACCTTAACCTGCCCTCTCCTCTCCTCCCCTTACCTTAACCTGCCCCCTCCTCTCCTCACTATAACCTGCCCTCTTCTCTCCTCACCTAACCTGCACTCTTCTCTCCTTCCCTCACCTTAACCTGCCCTCTTCACTCCTTCCCTCACCTTAACCTGCCCTCTCCTCCCCTTACCTTAACCTGCCCTCTCTTTCCCTCACCTTAAACTGCCTCTCCTCACCTTAACCTGCCCTCTTCTCTCCTCCCCTCACCTTAACCTGCCCTCTCCTCCCCTTACCTTAAACTGCCCTCTCCTCCCCTTACCTTAACCTGCCCTCTCCTCACCTTAACCTGCCCTCTTCTCTCCTCCCCTCACCTTAACCTGCCCTCTCCTCCCCTTACCTTAAACTGCCCTCTCCTCCCCTTACCTTAACCTGCCCTCTCCTCCCCTTACCTTAACCTGCCCTCTCTTTCCCTCACCTTAAACTGCCCTCTCCTCACCTTAACGACTGTCTTTTCCCTAAGTGCTTTCTTCTAACCTCATCAGTCGTCTCTTCACTTGACCTGTTCCTGCTTTCCTTTTTCTTTCTTTTTCATTGTCTTTGTCTATCTGTCTGCCTGCAACACTGTATCTGTCTCTCTGTCTCGGTCTCTCTGTCTGCCTGCCTGACATTATTGACCTTTCTCTCCTCTTCTCCCTTTCCACTCTCCATCTCTGATATCAAACCATGACTGTTTTGCTCTGCATCTCTCTATCTGCTCTGGGCACGTCTCCCACTTTCCTTCTATCTGTCTGCTTCTTCTTTCCTCCAGTCACTACGTTCTATTTCAGGATGTTAGTGTAGTTCGTGGCGCCGCTCTTCTTCTCTCTGTAGCTGACCAGAGCCCATGAGACTTGTCTTAATGACTAACTGATCAGGTTATCACCTGCCTAGCCCCAACATTGTGTGTGTGTGCGTGTGTGTGTGCGTGTGTGTGTGTGCGCGTGTGTGTGTGTGTGTTCACACGGAGCAGGAATCAGACAGAGAGGGATCGAGGCGATGAGGTGGTGTGCATGTAGCGTGCTAAGTGGATTTATCACACCTCACTTTGTCAAGACTGCAGCGTTTCACACGATTCAGACAAAACGCACTAAATCCGGACCTCCACATTCCACAGACTGCTTGTCAAATAGTTCATTTGACTTTAAACTGATCCTTTGATAGCACACTTGATGTATTAGATGACAGAAAAAGCCTCATTGTCTAAAGTTTCAGTGTGGTTTTGTAACCATTTTAGTAACTCTTGATGGAAATGAGCAGAAATGAATAATGCATGGAAAGTCTCCTGTCTTGTGCTTAAACATTAGCAGAAGCTCTTTAGGTTTAATTTAATCTAGATTTTATTTCTCTAAAAATACCCACAAGTTTGTTTTCTTTCCTTGCGAGCTGCCTTTAAATTTGATCAGGATTCCTAGCACTGATATTTTTGTTTGTAATAAATAAATCAACAGCACCGAGGCTGTACGTGTAGAGAGGAGAAGATTTGGAGATGCTTGTAGAGGATCCTGCAGGCCTCTGCTCCAGCGAACAGAACATTTCCAACCTCTTTATATTCTTCAGTTTGCTTTTGTGGATTCTTGTATATTTAATTCAGCAGGGTTTGGAGTCTCAGACATCTGTAGAAAGCAGATTTTGAGAACTGCAGGTTCTTGTGGATGGTTGATGATCTGGATGTTTGGGGCCGATGTCACGGAGATGCAACTTTTATAGGTTTGATCCGCTTGGAAAATGCAAGGAGATATTGATTTAAAATAAATTAATAAATAAAATTTAATCATCAGTGATCCCCCACCATACACAGGGGCATTCTTTTTTTTTTTTATTTCAGTCGCAAAAGCCGACAGATTTTTCATGTCATATTTCATTTAAACACTCTTATATTACATAAACCATATTTATTTATTTATTTATTTTTCACTTACATTTTTTTCTGCATTTAGGAGCATTTTAATATTAATTCATTCATTCATTCATTCATTCATTCATTTTCTACCGCTTATCCGAACTACTTGGGTCACGGGGAGCCTGTGCCTATCTCAGGCATCATCGGGCATCAAGGCAGGATACACCCTGGACGGAGTGCCAACCCATCACAGGGCACACACACACTCTCATTCACTCACACACTATGGACAATTTTCCAGAGATGCCAAACAACCTACCATGCATGCCTTTGGACCGGGGGAGGAAACCCCCGAGGCACGGGGAGAACATGCAAACTCCACACACACAAGGCGGAGGTAGGAATCGAACCCCCAACCCTGGAGGTGTGAGGCAAACGTGCTAACCACTAAGCCACCGTGCCCCCCACGTTTACTTATTTTCTTTGTTTATATATATATATATATATAAACAAAGAAGAATAAACATTATGGGGAATAAACATGAATGTGAAAATAAAGAAAGGAAGAAATCATAGATCATGACTATATATATATATATATATATATATATATATATATATATATATATATAGAGAGAGAGAGAGAGAGAGAGAGAGAGAGAGAGAGAGAGAGAGAGAGAGAGTCATGATCTATTATTTCTTCCTTTCTTTATTTTCACATTCATGTTTATTCCCCAGTTATTACATTTTAAGTACTAATTCTATACCAGTGTTCTATACCTCTGTTTTAACCCTTTAAGTCCTTTGACCTGTTCTCAGGTCCAGGGTTCTTTTTTTCCCCACTTGAAAATAAATTGAAAATATGAATCAACAGAAGATTTTGCTATTGTTTATTTTATAGATTCTGCAAAGGCCTTGCACAAGATTGCATCTTGTTCTGGGAATATCTTGTGCTGTTTCTGCCGTTAAGTTTCACTCCTGCTTCTGGATGAGTTTTTTGTTTTTATCCTTTTGTATTATCTCTTTTTTGTATTAATCTGGATGCTAGAAGCAGATCTGTTCAGGACTGAGGAATTAGGAAAGGTGGTGCTGCCTCTGATGTGTACCATATTGTGCATGTGAAGCTGTATATGCTGTGAGTGTGTGTGCGTGTGTGTGCATGTGTGTGTGTGTTTCAGGCAGGCTGTGCCCTCTGTACAACTCGGGTGCCTTTGACTCGTCTGCGTCTGGCCTCCAAACTGCTGCTGCTTAATTATGCATCAGACTGAGACCTCACCAAGCCACACACACACACACACACACACACACACACACACACACACACACACACACACTCACACTCACACTGCATGAGCGTTCTCACCTTGCAGCATATGCAGTAAACACACACTCTAGAGAGCAGACTAAACACTGTAGGCAAGGACGCGGTATGAGTGTAGAGGGAGGAAATGCACTAAGCAGACTTCCTGATAGATCTGACACGAGTCGATTGACTCCCACTACAGCTCCAATTCCCAGTCATAAACTTCATGCCTCCATTTTGGAGTGACAACTTAATGGAATTTTGAAAAATTGTTGATCTTTACCTTCAAAGTATTGTGTTTGTGTGTGTGTGTGTGTGTGTGTGTGTGTGTGTGTGTGTGTGTGTGTGTGTGTGTGTGTGTGTGTGTGTGTGTGTGTGAGGGGGGCAGGATTGCTTGCTCAGTCTCAGTCAGTGCACTACAGCACATGGTTTTTAGCCTATTTTCCATCTCATGGCACATTTGTTCAACTTCATTGCTCACAGCAATAGCATGTGCCTACAGCGTAATCTCTAGGCTTTTCACACACTCGTCTTTTTTATTTGAGGAACGATTTCTGTTAATAAAGCTTTCTAAACCTTTATAGAGGTGATCGCTTTCGTTAGCTAAACGTGGTAACTTGTTGAAAAAGCACAAATGTGCTCCAGGGGCTTTGGAGTCGATCTTCAGGTAAACAGTGAGATCAATATGTACTGACCAGCATGCTGGTGGGAGTGGAAGCCATACAGTATAAGTGTAGACTTTAACAATTCACATAGAGAGCATTATAAAAATTTTAGATTCTAAACATTCAAGCTTGAAATTGTATTGTTATTAATGACAGTTTACTTACTTGTCTTAATGACTAACTGATCAGGTTATCACCTGCCTAGCCCCAACATTGTGTGTGTGTGCGCGTGTGTGTGCGTGTGTGTGTGTGCGTGTGTGTGTGTGTGTGTGTTCACACGGAGCAGGAATCAGACAGAGAGGGATCGAGGCGATGAGGTGGTGTGCATGTAGCGTGCTAAGTGGATTTATCACACCTCACTTTGTCAAGACTGCAGCGTTTCACACGATTCAGACAAAACGCACTAAATCCGGACCTCCACATTCCACAGACTGCTTGTAAACAGTGAGATCAATATGTACTGACCAGCATGCTGGTGGGAGTGGAAGCCATACAGTATAAGTGTAGACTTTAACAATTCACATAGAGAGCATTATAAAAATTTTAGATTCTAAACATTCAAGCTTGAAATTGTATTGTTATTAATGACAGTTTACTTACTTCAAGCTAATTTTTGAAAATTCAAGTTTTTATTTAGAAAACATAACTAGAAGAGAGGAGTGTGTGTGCCCTGCGATGGGTTGGCACTCCATCCAGGGTGTATCCTGCCTTGATGCCCGATGACGCCTGGGATAGGCACAGGCTTCCCGTGACCAGAGGTAGTTCGGATAAGCGGTAGGAAATGAGTGAGAGAGAGAGAACTAGAAGAGAGTGTGAGAGAGTGTAAGAAATTGTGAGAGAGTGTGAGTATTAAAGAGTGTGAGTGTTTGAGTGTGAGTGAATGTGTGTGTGATTGTGTGCGAGTGTGTGTGAGAGTGAAAGTGTGTGAGTGAGTGTGTGTGAGAGTGCGGGTTTGTGCAAGTGTGTGTGTGAGAGTGTGTGTCAGAGTGAAAGTGTGTGAGTGAGTGTGTTTGTGTGTGTTTGAGAGTATTCAATGCCTCGCTGTCTATAACTATCTCTTGAATACTTGCTCACACTCCAACCTGCTTTGTTCCAGTTAGAATGTTTCTCGCTGCTACACA
>NC_062518.1:6736454-6847067 GCF_022655615.1 Tachysurus fulvidraco
TTCAACTTCCATGGGGGTAAAAACCTACAAGGAAACTAAAGTAAACTTGGGCACAAACGTCTGAAGAAATATTATACTGAAATTATATTGTGAAAGTTTCCTCTAAATGAATGTTTATATTAATGTAATGAACTAGAAGCATTTACACTGCAGGACAAACCTTCGGAAAGTGACTGAACCAGGGATTAGTTACGATTGAAGGAATTTCTTTATAACAATGAGACAACGGATACGTTAAATAACCAGAAATGTGGAAAGTCTTCTTCAGTCTAATGAGGCACGTTAGACACCACATCCTTACATTTCACTAGAATGTCTATGAGTCCTTTAGCTACAGATGAACTGGTTTACACTCCGCGTGAGGGATCGAATGAGATCCGAGTGTGATTATTAACTAATAAGCTCTACAAAGATTTAGGTTTCCTAATTGAATAGTTCTTCCCTGTCCTTTTGTTTGGTCTGTGGAAATAATATTGATTTAACTCCAAAATAAATGACTAAGACTTTAGTTGTGTGTTTGTTGTGGAACTTGCAGCAGAAAAAAAGAGACATTTAATTCAAGTGTTTCTCCAAGTCTATGCACTGCCTTATAGGGTCATTTTTTATATAGTAGGACGAATGTGAATAGACTGAATATAACAGTCTATAACAGTCAGATGTAAAGAAAGTATACTCTCATAGTGTTAGGAACACGTGCACACTTACATATTCATGCAATAATCTAAGCAGCCAATCACATCGCAGAAGCACAAAAGTGCTTAAAATCATGCAGATACAAGGGCAGTAGGGTCGAGTAATGTTCACATCAGCCATCAGACCATGGCATGATTGTTGGTTCCAGACAGACTGGTTTGAGTATTTCTATATCCGCTGGTCTCCTTGGATTTTCACACACAATAGTGTCTAACATTTACTCAGTATGGTACAATTGAGCTGATAGAAAGGCAGCAGTAACTCGGATAATCACTCAGTGTAATTGTGGTGAGCAGTAAAGTATCTCAGAATGTGCAACACATTGAATCTTACAGGCTTACCAAAACCGAACAGGTAAAGACTGCAATTTCTGCTGAGTGCAATGATGATTGAGTCAGAACTCAACATGAATTTCATGAACCAGTGAAAGTCTACCTGAAAAATTTGTAGGGAATTTATAATGCAATCAGGTCAACAGGAACCAGATTCTCAAAGGAATCTTTCTAAGGAATTCGTTACATGAAGAATTGAGGCGGTTTGAAAGCAAATGGAAGCCTTAGCCAGTATTAATATAGTCTTTCTGATTGAAAATATATAGTGTACATTAAAATAAGGTTTAACTTTGTGCTTACAATGTGGACATTTCTTGCTGCTCAAGTGATACACGCTCAAAACTATGAAGAATTTCGATTACATTTATTGCACATTTTTGCAAATATTGCAGATTATCTTCAAATTAAGAAAGGGAAATGTACATTTTAGAACAGCTCAAACACGTTACATGTGTCTTAGGTATGTACATATAGCCAAAAAAAAAAAAAAGGTTTTAAAAAGTACAACTTTTACGTTAATGTGTGATGGGTGTGTTTTAAAGCAAGTGTGTGTGGGCTTTGCAGGCCTTCCAGGAGGAGAGTATTATTTCTGGGTATCGTCACCCTCGCAGCTCTGCTACTGACTGCATCCTCAGCCTGTTTCAGCTCACCAATGAGACTCTCAATGTCTGGACGCATTTCTTACCCACATGGTAAAAAATCTAAACACACACACACACAAACACACACACACACACACACACACACACACACACACACACACACACACACACACACACACACACACACACACACACACACACACACACACACACTTTGTTTGCTTGTGCTTTCTTTTAAATAATTCAACACTTTGTAATCAGTATAAGAACTGTGTGGCACACACACACACACACACGCGCGCACACACCTTTAATCCCACAGCCAGTATCAGTGTGAGTGACAGCTGTCATGTTTGTTGGCTAGAGAGTGAGTTTGAATAGACAGTGAATAAACAGTGAGAGAGGAGGAGTACCTCATTTGTCCTGAGAGTTTCCTGAGACTCTCAGCCATCCTGGAGACATGGCACACTTCTCCTATGTGCTAATGGGCTCACAGCATTGCATTCCTCCAGGTCTTCCAGCAGCAGTAAACATGTCAGAGAGCCAGAGGCTTCTGTCGCATCTCATCCTTCAGGGTCTGGGAATAATAAAACTCTACATTGGCCCAGCCAGCTTCACTTTCCTTTTCTGTGCCCATGTTTGTGGTGGGGTAATGGGGTATTATTGATTCCTTGGCCATTAGCAAATATGTACACAATTAAATGATGTTAATGTAACTGAGTTTGTACAAAGTGTGTATGTAGGATGATTGATTGATTGATTGGTTGATTTTAAGTAATAATTGGGGGACTTGATTCCAATTTCATCCCAATTCTATTTCTGTTTTGTCCGGGGTGTGTGTGCAATTGTGCCCTGATATGAAATGGCACGTCGTCCAAGTTGTCACCTGCTTATACCCCCGAGTCCCCCGGGATAGACTCCAGGTAGCATGTGGATGGAAAGTAGCCATCCAATATGATAGCACAATGTGGTAGCCTAGTGGTTAAGGTGTTGGATAACGGAGTAGAAGGTTGTGAGTTTGAATTCAAATGAGCACAAATTATTATGTCTTTATTTGAATAGAAAATGTAGATTGCAACAGCACCATGTCTTCCACAGTATGACATGCCATGACACAAGTCATTCCTAATTTAAACTAATGCTGCATTCCAGTAAAAGAAAAAAAAAATCCACTTAAACTTGAAATCCGTACTCGTCAATTTAGGGTCGTTTTCTGACCTACGAGTTTATCTCCCATTAACAGACTGTCTATGGAGTGATGCAAATCAACATGGCTGTGCTCAGCATCAGAAATACACAGAGTACTTCTTACCTTTAAACAAGTTATGTTGTGTTTTCGATCAGTCAAAATACAGATATAGTGTCTTGTTAATTCTAAAATCACTGACTATGGTAAAATGTAGTCAACATATTTAATTAAAAATTGAAAATGTAATATGTACATACAGTAAATAGTATGTACTAGCTGAATTAGAACATTTTAAACATTACTTTAAAACATGAATTCAGTTTAACCTAATTAAAGATATAAATATTCAGTTGCAAACATGTCATTCTGGTAAGTTGACATCACCTGGTTCACTTTTAATCGCCATTTTTCTCTTATCAATGAACGACAGTTAAACAAAGACTTTTGTTCCAGAAATAAAAAGATTAGCATTATAGTTTTATTTAGGTCCAATTCACATAATCTGTACAACCGACTGAATTTATATGCTAATAGCAGCAACAAAAAGAATTTAGTCCATGTCCAATTTATACTAATGTTAGCTTACGTTGCTAGCAAACTAGGCTACTTGTTTTTCTATTATTATGTCTTAAGTTAGAATAACATTTACAACTTCATACATTAGTGAAAAATCTAGAGCTAGCGTACTAGTTTAACCAGCTTGGTCTGGCCAGCGCCCAAAACAAAACAGACCAAGCTGGTGAAACTGGTCCACCATCTTTGGCAGCTGAAAAGATCAGGAACACCGAAAGCCTTTTCAAATGACTCAATATTATTATGCAAACGTAGAGAAAAGTTCTAAATCTAGTCATTAAGTCAGATTATAAGCCTAGCTAGTAAATTTCAGAGCACAGCAGCAATGATGCTAAGTGTAATGAACAATATTTTCAGATTTATTTGATTTTATACTATTATACTACTTGTTACTGTAGTATACTACAGTATGTTGTTCTCTCTGTGTAAAAAGACATATTTCCTCATATCTGAAGTTATAAGAAAAATGAAAAAAGGTTTCAGTACCGCACCCCTACCACACCCTCCATCAAATTTGACGTCATATCAGGATTATTATGGTGGCTAAAGAGATTTTAATGTAATTTAAAATCTGTGGTTGATGTGACAAACAACTTAATTGAAACATAGAATAAATAAACAGAAATATCAGTTCATATAAATGGCAAGTTGAATTTATTATGTTTGTTTCTGTGTACATAATACTGAAGTGTGAAGAATTCTATTTCTTAATTTAATACTTATTTAATGTGTGAATAAATGCGTATTTAACTGGTAATAACGCTGTAAGCTTAACATTAGTAAGAATAACTATAGATAATAAAGAGGAAACTGTAACTGTAATGCTAACTGTATACATTGCTCTACAAAATGCTGTATGGGTTTTGAGTGACTTGATTATTTTAAAGCTCTAAAGTCAATCGCTTGTTGACCTCCCTCACTTTTTTATTGTGATACAACAATCCTTAGATTCATTCTTAATTATGACAAATCTGAAAAAGCTCTCACAATGTGTGTGTCTGTGTGTCTTGTGTTTATAGCAAAGAACTAACTACTGAACTGGAGGAACGTTCACACACAAAGCCCTGTACTGTATGTTATATATTTATAAATATGTATATAAAACATAAGAAGTCTAAGTGACCTTTGCTAAGTTTTTTATCCAATATAAAGGATATTCAACTGCTAGATAACTTCCAGTAAGATAGACTGTGGCTTTTGAATGATAGAATGTTAAATGTTAAACTGCATACTGTTAGCTAGCTGTCTAGCAACCTAAGCTACCTGCCAAAAAAAACTGTACCATTGTGAGACTGCAACAAAATGCACCACATTCATTTTTGACTGATATAATATTTAGATTACGATTTGCTAACTTCTTACTAAACCTGGCTAGCTAGAAATTTAAATAGTACTAATGATGACACCATTTTAGCTAGCAAAACAATGCAGCAGCGTGTTTTAAGTACCTAGCAACTGTGTGTGTGTTTATAAGAAGACAAATATTTTAGCATAAGTTCAGGTTTCTTTTCACCTGCAAAGATACAACCCAATGATTAAACTTCAGACACAAGGAAGTTGTACATGTGGAATATTCCAATCCACTAGGAGCTGTTTTTAAACCAATTACTCATTGACATATTATTGCCAGGACTGCTTGTGTAACGCATGCTTGCTCCAGGACTACTATGTTTACTATGCTAACATTTCCACAATGCTAGTCTCACAGCTCTGTTGTTCACATACTTTACTTACAGCAACAGGCAAACACAATCCGGGTTTTAACAATCACACAAGGTTGATTTGTCAGGTCTGATTTCAGTATGTGTTTGTGTTTTGCTTGTAATAACATGTCCAGACATGTAAGACCGTTTTATTCGTATCACTCCCTCAATTGTTAAGTTTTTCTCTGGCTTTGTCCATAGCAGATCATTAACACTGTTTTCATAATCACTGCCATGGTTCCCATATCAGCCCAAATGTCTTTCTTATTCCAGTGATGATCTCAAACATTGCCTTAGATATTACTTTCTCCATTTATCATGTTCCCAGTGTCATTGAGTTACTGTATAGAGTGTCACATATGCTTCATTCTTTGCTTATTGCAATGAAAACCTTTGAAAACTCACCGTTAAGCCATAAATTTGGAAATTTTGCTTAGAATGAAAGATGTTTAAACCTCAGCATTCACTCCATCATAAACAATCCCTTATACCTTGTTCTGTATCTACTGTATCTGTAGTTATGTGAGATTACACAAACAAAAACTCTGACTCTGTAGTGAGGCAAGAACAGAAAGATTGTCTACTCCTAGCTAGCTCAGGTTTTATTAAAAACCTTTCTACAAAAACCTATTGTTCTCCCTCTTCTTCTGAGAATTCCAGCAACACTACAGCTTCCCTTGAACAAAGACTATAAGTTTGGCCATGCTCTCTGGCCAATAGGGACATCATTATTCTGTCCCCTGTCGATTAAAATGACAGTAGCTAATCATGTGCATCTCTATACTCATGTGTGAGGAAGAATGTAGACAGCACTTTTCTTTAAGTGTTCACCTGTACTGGTGGCTATGACAGGTTAAAAATAATAAAAGTGGAATCCATCCATCTATGCATCCTCTACACCACTTACCTTCTGGGTCATGGGGAATCTATCCCAGGAGACTCGGTGCACAAGGCAGGGTACACACTCGACAGGATGCCAATCTATCACAGGGCACAAACACACAGACATTATAGACATCTTAGAGATGCATGCCTTTGAACTAGGGAACGGATTTGGAGAACCCGGCGCATGCAATCTCTACACACATGGCAGAGGTGGTAGAAGAAGTATAGTTTCCTAAATTCTATAGTTTATGATATTTGTAAATTAAGCTCTAAATCTATAGAATTTTTCCAAAAGAAGGAGTTAGTGGTTATTAGACTTTTTTTGGGGATTTTTTTCTCCAGTGTGTTTAAAGGGTTCAATTTGTAAACAGTTGGCCCATGGAAAACTGCACATTTAAATGCAATTTCTATATATTATTTTATTTACATTCAAGAAAATCATCTAAAAATTAGCCGGTCCACCACCAACGGTATTGTGTTTTAAGTTGTTTAACACATCAAGTGTAAATATCAGGAAATATAAGCTGAAATTCTGATCTAACCTCATTATATTTATATTGATCTCAAAATATGTTTAGCATTCAGCAAAAATAAAAGAATTGGCCTTGCTGTTTCAGTACTTTCAGAGATTTTTTTTACATTTCTTTTTATCTCTCTCAGGTATTTTCTCTACAAGCTGTTGACCGTGGTCTTTATACATGATGTGTGGACTGATGCATACACATGGCCACTGCTGGTGTACCTGTTGTCCTGCTGCGTGTACCCACTGGCATCCAGCTGTGCTCACACGTTCAGCACCATGTCCACACGTGCCCGGCACATCTGCTACTTCTTTGACTATGGAGCGCTCAGTCTATACAGCTTGGGTATGACAGGGGCAAAACAGACACACATACACATCTGAGTGTGTATATGATACACTGTTATTTACTGTTGTTTGTGGTTATTGAATAAACCAATCAATGTCATGATAGAAGACACTCATGCTTTGGATTTCTTGTAGAAAAGGAATGAGAGCTGTGTTAAATATGATATGTAAGATGTATTTCTTTAACATTGAGCCGTTCTGGCTGTGTTTAGGTTCAGCTATTGCCTACTCTGCATATGTTGTGCCAGATGCATGGGTGAACAGTGTGTTTCACGCGTACTATGTTCCTGTGGCTGTAATGAACACTGTGATATCCACTACCATGGCCTGTTACTCCAGGTAATCACAAGGGAATCCTGTATAATTGTCTCGAGTGAAACTGTTTGCCTGCCTAAATAAGAGCAGATACAAAAGTCACTTTATATTATGCTAATTTGTTGCACCCTTTTAAGCAGTGCAATCTTGTTCAATAATAGTCAATTTTCCATCAGTGGTGAATTTTACCCCCATAAATAAATGGCTTTCAGTGACATGAATAGTGTGGGTGTGTTAAGCGTGTGTTCACAATTAGAGATTTGAGCTACAAAAGGAAAGAGTGAGATAGAGATAATGTAGTGCAATAATTAGCCAAACGTTCCCACTGAAAACAAAAAAAAAAAAAACAGGAATTAATATACAATTCATGCAAGTAAAACCTACGGTCCTTGTATTTTATATACTTGCATAATAAATAGTGTGGAAAATGAGATTCCGTATGTGTCATATAGGTTAGACGCCACTATCCGCTTGAAGCTAAATGCTTCTCTCACTCCTCTTCCTTCTGCTAAGGCTTGGCTTCTCTCTCACTCTAACCCTGACAATGCGAACAGGTAAATGCTTTATTTAGTTATCCTCACTACTCTCAGCACAAATCCATGCAAAGTCCTGTAAAGGAAAAATTCATTCTTGATAATTAAATGTTGTCTTTATAAAATCATTTTAGCTTAAACGTCCTCTATGTTGATGATTAATGGTTTCCTAAGTTATTTACAATGTCGTTTGGCTGCATGCTGATAACATATCAACCTCTTAAAGCTTTCAACTGTCATAGTTAACACCTCCGCCACGGCTGGAACTTTGAGTCGTTTTATGAGTCTGTTGTTTTATTTACACAGGAATCATACTAATGCAGCATACAAATACAAATACAACAAACTAGCAGTAGAATCGCTAAGAACATCACAACTTTATTGCTTGCTTCATTTTGAGGTGGACTTTTCCTTTAATTAACAGTTCTTTTCACTCCTCTTTCCTACTTTTTATGCTTAATTCATGCATGTAATCCACTTGCTGATTAACAATACAGATCAAAGTTTCTGCATGTTAAAGGAAATTACACGTTTATTGCTGACTGAATGATGGATCAAACTTGACGAAAATAAAAAGATTGAAAGAGTAGTAAAATGGTAACAAAACTGTATTAATGAATCATTCATTTGAAGTTTCGCAACACACCCTCTATAAATTAACATTATAAATCTCAGCTCTCCACACTGTGACTACACACCATTAACATATGATTTACTTTTGTGCAGATTTGCTGAAAGCAACAGACCCAGGTTGGGTAAAGTGCTGCGCGTTCTAGCCTTCTCTTACCCCTACATGTTCGACAACATTCCTCTTTTCTATAGGGTGAGTTTCGAACCGTATTCACACCCACAACAATAACCATCTGAAATATCTGTTTTTTTATGTAAGTTTTTATGTAAGTTATGTAAGTTATGTAAGTAAGTTTACTCATCTAATATGCATCCAAAGAGGACTCTAAAAGGGCACTGAAAAAAAAAAATCTGCCAAGAGATGATAAAGAATACTAAGTGCTGCTTAAGACTCCTGTGAAAGGTTTATGAAGTGCTGGTGTGGGTTCAAGTGAAAGATCTGCAGAAGACGATCTTCACCGTATATATAGGACGACCTGGAAGTTTATCCTGTCTTTAAACGTTGTTTATTCTTTTGGCAGTGTAATGATGTCTCAACTATCGTTAACAAGTTTAGATGTAAGTAAGACATCAGAAAGAAATCAGGCATTCAGTGCGAGTGTAAACCTTGGCCTATGAGGTGTGGCGAAATATGTTCTTGGTATTATTTATCCAGCTTAGTTAAAACATAGCACAAAATACCTACAGCAGAGGTTTCAGTGGGTGTAAAGAATAAAAAAAAACTGCTTCCTCTGTGGTTTCTGAATGAGGAAATAAAAATTAAATACTTAATAATTTCAATGTTGTGAATGCAAATCCTGATGTCACACATGGTCTGGTTAAGGAACAAGTCTGATTAAGGATTTATACAAAGTCGTCTGTTAAAGTTTTCATACAAATGCATGCATATTGTATATATGATGAAGTATATAGCATGAAGCTTTACACCAGCTTTCCAAGAAGAGCTGTGTCACTGTTTTTTCCAAATACAATGAACATTGTTTTCAAGAGCTATTGCTAACATTGCTATTACAGTCAATAAGCAGGATATAGTGGAAGCATCATGGTTGTAATAGGGTATGTGTTAATGTGTAAGTAGCCCATTAAGGAGAAAATTGGGAAGAAAAAAGGACAAAAATACAACTATCTACATGAATGAATGAATGAAAAAAACAGTCTCCTTTATTTTGATCCAAGTGTTTAAACTTTTGTTATTTTGTTACTATAAATGAGGTTCATTAAGCCATATCTGAACTTTAGTTTGGAAGTCAAACAGCAATACATACCTGTACCTGTATTTTATCTAGATCTTCCTGTGTGTGGGAGAAGGCTGCACTGCAAATGAAGTAAACCGTCTTCACGTTTATCACATACTCCTGGCTTTCCTCACAGGCTTTCTGTTTGCCACACATCTGCCCGAGAGGCTGGCACCTGGACATTTTGACCTAATAGGTAAGATGCAAGTCGTCTCTCCCAGCTGTGCTCTGTGTGTTTGCACAACACTTCAGTAGCATGGTGTGTACTATGTCCATTTTTTTCCACAAAACTGTGTGCACTCGAAATACAGACCCCGTCAAATAATGAGCGTGAATCTTAGAGATTTACATCATGAACTATTAACACTAATGCTATTTTAGTTTTTCACAAATGTTCCGTCATTATCAAAAAGGAGCATTGTTAGCATGTTAGCAGAAAAAAACACACAGCAGTGAACACACGCACACCGTGAACACACACCCGGAGCAGTGGGCAGCCATTTATGCTGCAGCGCCCAGGGATCGGATATTAATCAATAGCTGGATTAGGTGCTGCAACTGGAGACTATTTAATTCATTAATATTAATATATTTCTGTTAAAATACTGCCTCCTTAAAAGTAGCCCTTGATAAAGTGACTTCCTTTGGTAATTTTCCAGGCATATGCAAGGCATATTTTCAACTTTTTACAAAGAAATAAAGGGGTCATGCACCAAGTCCACATCTATAAATGTGTCGTGCTTCCATTCCAACTTATATATAAAGTTACTGACCATTTTAAGAGCAGATTAACTCCTTTGTCCATAAAATATTTAATTTTTACACATTCATCACATCCAGTGTGCTACAGCGAGAAAATAGATACCAACATTTAAGGTTTATCTGTTGCATAATTTTGATTTTGTAATTCTGATTTTTGACCCTTCTGTGTCACGTTGATTTTGGGCTGTTCTGCTGTCTCTGATAAAACAGCAGTCAAACCAAATGTGAATAAAATTCACATGCCAGAAAAGGCAGTTCACTAAAAGTGTAACAGATGCATGATGTGAAAAACATGCATTTATTTATCTAGCTAACCCTGAATGGGTGAAACCTGAATGTGCCATATGAGTCAGCAGAAAACTAGACATGGCTGTTTTTCTTGCAATGACCTTAACCTTGACTGGATGCCTTTTAAAAGGTGACTAGATTAAGCATATTTTTAGTTCCAGCTCATTAGGTACAAATGAACCCAATGGCAAGTTGCAGTGCCTCATTACACAAGATGCATTATTGGTCATAAGTCTAGAAAAGCTGCATACACGTTATATAATTATATATTTAATTATATATACTGTTATTCTGTGCTTCAACATCAATGTCATGAGTCAAAAGCACTAACTACCTGTTCCCATTGGCTCCTACAGGCCATAGCCACCAGCTGTTCCATGTGTGTGGGATCAGTGCCACACACTTCCAGATGCAGGCCATAGAGATGGACATGGCTCTGAGACGGTCATGGCTGCATCACCACGCTCCTGCTATGACCTTCAGAGGGACTCTAGGAGCCAGCATGCTGTCCAGTGTCATTAGCTTGGGCATCATCTGTTTCTTCAGTTATCCTCTCTTTTGCAACACAGCTCAGGGAAAAGCAAATGGAAAAGGTTCTACAGCATCCAAGAAGAACTGAAAGCACCAACCACAGTTCTCTGAGTTTTCACTGGAAGTCTGGCACCGATCTACTGGACGGTTACAATAATGCATAAAAATGCACAAGGGGTGTGGGAAAAGTGTTTCTGAAAAGTGAAGGAATAATCTAGTATTATTCAACCTAATCTTAATCTACTGTGCATGTTTCTGATCTGAGAAAAGAATGGAAACCTGATTACTCAAAACTTACTTATAATGGAAGTCTAGAGCAAGTTACCGAGTCCTGGTTTATAATAAAACCCATATTTTTGTAGAGTGCTTACAGGAATTCGACAAAGATCTCTCTAAATCTGTATCTCAGCCATTACATGTGGGACTTTCATTTTATTTTTAGAATTTGTCTTCAATAGCTACATTCGAGTGGCGAACATGGAAGTACCTCTGTGTCCTCCTGATCAGATATGTTGGCCAGTGAACCTTTTGGAACCTTTGATTAACAACAGGAAAAACTCCCTAGTATATTCACCTTAACTGTTGCGTCTCATAGATTTACATTTGCATTACAATGCCCCATATTTTAGACATGCAACATTCAACTGCCCATAGACTTTTATTATAAGTGAGTTGTATATTATTTATTATTTATTTTTAATATTTTGTTATTATTTGCTGTGCAAGTGTGTCAAAGATCCGTTGTTTTGGAAGTGCACATAGATTACAAATGTAGAAGAAGCTGAAGATTAGGTAAAATAATTTTGGATTATTCCTTAAATCATGTGGTATTAGATAATTTATTAGAATTATGCAAAGTATAAGTCAAATGTGTGTGTGTGTGTGTGTGTGTGTGTGTGTGTGTGTGTGTGTGTGTGTGTGTGTGTGTGTGTGTGTGTGAGTGTGTGTATACTCATTTCGACAGGTGTTCGATTGTATGACGCTGCTGATCCTCTAAGGACTGTAAAAAAAAAAATCAGGAATATTTACTATTTAGGAGGAATAAATGAGGGTTTAAGAATTAAATCTGTCACACAATGCTCAGCAAGCACATGTGAGTCTGTTATGTGTATATACAGTATATGATGTGGTGCAAATGTAATGAAAGCTAATGGGCTTTTGTCTATTTTTAATTGTGTTAAAGAGTATTTAACTTTATAATAAAATTTTTAAGTCACTGTTTTATAATGACAGAAAAATTATTTTATTACATGTTCAGTTGTGTAGTAGATCTGGAGCCTCACCTGGGTATGAGGTGGAAACACACTCTGAATGGGATGTTAGTCTATCAAAGGGCACCACACACACCACACTCTCTCTCTCTCTCTCTCTCTCTCTCTCTCTCTCTCTCTCTCTCTCTCTCTCTCTCTCTCTCTCTCTCCAAAGAATAGAACAAATCATCACAATGACTAGGATTTCTCTGCTGACATCTAGGGGCTAATTGCAGTAAATACTCCTTTTTAAACCATATCCCTTATATATATATATATATATATATATATATATATATATATATATATATATATATATATATATATATATATATATATATATAAATGTATACACGTGATCCACATTTTAGATTAGCACAGTGCTTTTTTTTACGCCGGATGCTCGTCCTGCTGCAACCCTCCCAATATTATCCAGGCTTTGGACCAGCACTGAGTTAACTGAGCCAATCTATACATGCTTTTGTTATCACACTGAATTTGAATGTCCATAACATATATCTGAATTTGAATGTCCATAACATATATCAACATCAAGGACACAGAGGAAACAACTCTTTTTTGTTAGGGATTTTAAAGTTTATTAGTTAGTTAGTTAGTTAGTTAGTTAGTTAGTTAGTTAGTTAGTTAGTTAGTTAGTTAGTTAGTTAGTTAGTTAGTTAGACTGATTAAAGGATAGCTCCAGATTTCTACTCTGGTTTGATTTCTGGGAGCTTAACCTGTGAAAGCATAAACTAACATGAAGACCAGAGAACAGACTGTGGAAGAAAAGCAAACCAGTTTGACCTAAAAAAGAAAGAAAACCTAGAAAACATAGGAATTTTAGATGATTTCTAAATATCCAGTGGCTATGACCTTATAAACACTATAAAGGCTTTTTCCCAGTTAAATAAAACAGGGGGAAATGAAAGAAGAGAATTATCTGTCTGTAATTTTGCAAGTTTTACCATGTGATCTTCAGTTAAGTGGTTATAGAATAAGAATAGATATAATGTTTGGTTTTTAACATTAAAATCCCTTTCAAATTATTAGGGGAGAAAAACGAGAAATGAACATGAGTGTAACAGGAAAATGAATCATATTTTCTAAATCTATACACAAGTACACTATTTGGGATCAGACCAGAGATGTTAGAGTTGGTTTGGTGTCATAGGTTAAAAAGTGAAAAGGATATCCATGCAAAAATCAGGTATAATAATAATAATAATAATAATAATAATAATAATAATAATAATAATAATAATAATAATAATAAGAAGAAGAAGAAGAAGAAGAAGAAGAAGAAGAAGAAGAAGAAGAAGAAGAAGAAGAAGAAGAAGAAGTATGTAAAGTTCATTAAATTGTCTTTTGTGGTTATTGTGGTTTAGCCATTGTTTCATAAAGACATAATCAGGGGCACACACACACACACACACACACACACACACACACACACACACACACACACACACACACACACACACACACACACACACACACACACACACACACACACACAAATCAATATCGTATGGCTGGATGAACCAAATGCTGACATCTGACAGTATAAATTTACTATAAAGTCATTGCGTATCATGGTAACAGAAGACAAAATGAAGTGTCAATTCTGCCTCATTAACCTTATTAATATAGCTGCTACACAGCTTCACTCTATTCAATAAACTGAAATGTTCTTGCAATAATTGTTGCATATTTTAAACACTGATCTTGCACAAGATTACGATCTATTCTGTATCTAATCTGTATTTATGATGATACACAAATATGCATTGCTCTCTCAGCCACACAATCACAAGCCAATAGACTCTCAAGATTCTTTACAGAACAGAGCTTATTGTGTTTTAAATAGCTTTAGTCTTCTTTTTTCTCATCTAGAGGCACAGCGTGTCTTTATGACGATTGGTAAAGGAGAGGAACCTGAATAGGGAATAAACTGACATAATTTGACAACTTACACATCCAAGTAAACATAACTTGAATCCTGCTTTTATGTGTGATTTCTAAATAAAGTACAGCGGTCTGTTTGATTATTTTCATTTATTTCTGTAATTATATGTTGTTTATGAGTCTAGATAGCTTTCAGGAAATGGGAGGAAAAATCGACTCCTGAGGCGATAAATGGGGCGACTCGTTGGCTGTGAGCTGTGACCCATGACTGTCAAGTACACGCTCCTGGTGCTTGAGGGTTGTGGTCTATGACAGCTAGCACAAGTCCAGTACAGTGCTTTTCAGGGTTGTATAGTTCTTGCTGACCAAACCCAGGAGACGATTCACACATGCATCAGTCACTGTACCAGAAGGTTGCCAGTAGGTGGTACTACTACTGGTTGCCATAGTAATCAGCAGTGGTTGGCACAACTAGCATCACATGGCTGCAAATAAATACATTTGAAATGGTAAAAATGTTGAAGCCTAAAATATTTTGTCTCGTTAATCCTATAAGCATACAACAGAGATTTTAGAACCTCGTTAGGAAGCAGAGAACCCTGATAACCCGAACAACTCACAAGGAATCATCGTATTGGAATATACAGCAATATACTTTCTTGTGATGGTGTGACCTAGAAGACTTTTACATTTTTTTATGTAGTATTATATATCATTCCAAGAATCAGGTACTGTACACATTGTACACATAGATGCTCAGGTGTAGAGTCTTAAATTACATTAAAAAACAAAACAAAAAGAAACTTAAAAAGTCTGCATTTAAATCTGCATTTTATTTAGCTTTAGGAGACTCATAGACACTGTGTTCTGTATATAGACAGCTGAGACTATAGATGAGAGATTTAAAACATGGGATGAATTTTGCCGAGTAAGCTGCAGGAATACTAGAATGTCAGCTATTTCAAATCCATCCTATATTAAGCAGCATTTTGAAATACAAATGTTATCCACAGAGTGGAAAAAAACAGGATGATTGCCAAGCATCTGACCCAATGCAAATCTGCCTGCTTTTGCTGCCTTTCTTTTTCTGTCAGTCTGTTAGGGCATCGTTTGCTGTGCACACACTCCGACTGATGCTGTTTGCTCACTTTTCTGTCTCGTGTTGACAGACGATGAAGAATGTCAAAGCAGGCAGAGATGCTCAAACACAGGCGCACACATGTGAGCATGTCTGTGTGTTTTAATGCCCTGCTGAGAAAGTCTTATTGGCTTAGATTAACTGCTCTTTCCTCTACACTCTGACATATTTAAAAGGCTTGATGATAAAGAGGCTGTGGATCCCTTTATGAGACTGTTTGTACCTGTCACTTTATTTAAACACAGAGAACGAGGAAAAGATTCATACTGTGAGCTCTCAGATGAAATAAATCTTGTGTGGATGAAGGGAAGAATTATGTTCTTATCTCTGTATTATGCTGCCTAGATCGAAGGAATAATCTCTTCCTAGAAAGACAAATACAGGAAGTGATTCTACGGTGCCAAGCGATGTGCTGATATTATATTCACAAACAGAGCTCTCTGCTTTGGAAACAGGTTAGGGTGACATGAATGAAGAAAGGTTCAGGGATTTATTTTGAACCAGTCAGTTAAATCTCTCTCTCTCTCTCTCTCTCTCTCTCTCTCTCTCTCTCTCTCTCTCTCTCTCTCTCTCTCTCTCTCTCTCTCTCTCCCTCTCTCCCTCTCTCTCTATCTTTCACTCTCTCTCTCTCTTTCACACTCTCTCTCTCAATGTCCAATAATCATTGCTGTTAAATGAGACACTCTAATAGGACACAAAGACACAAACTAATAGGCCGCTTCATTTTTCCACTCTATTTTAAACTCTAGAAAACAGTCAATAGAATGTCCACTACAAAAAAAAAAAAAAAAAAAATGCCAAGTTTTCTGAAATACTCAACCCAACACATCTAGCACCATCAACCACACTGTAATCAAAGTGACTGAGCTCAATCCTTTAGCTATTTAGACCTTTGGTGTTAATAACAGCTGAATCTCTTGACCTGAGTGGTTTTCTGCACTGTGCTGCTGCTACATGATTGGCTGATGTTTTTAATAAAATGTCTGATATGTGTGCCTGAAGACAAAGATTGAGAGAGATAGAGAGCATGCATGTATAGCAAGACAAAGAAACAGGGATATGGGATGACTAATATACAGTCTAAGAAAATTTAACCAGGAGATGGCAGCATCATACTGCTCAATATTTTCAAACTTCTTTTCTTTCTCTGTACCTTTCCAGAATGAAGCTTCTGGCCACAGCAACACCAACCTGAGCTATTCCTCGTTACCAAATGATGCAAGTAATTTCTGATCTGTGAATAAACCTGGAGTTATATATATTAATGTCTGGGTGGAGATTTAAAACAAAGCACACAATCACTTTCAGTCCTGTTCAGAAAGTTGTCAAAAAGTGTGTCCTGGGAAAAGTAAAATAAACATTGCCTTGTTTGACATTTTGAAGAATTACCACCCTAGGACTTGTGTCGTGTTTGATCAGTGTGTAGTGCGAGTGAAAAGGGAAGCAGCTGTCAGTTCCTGCCGCAGCCCAACAGGCCCAGTGTTCTCAGAGCAGCCTATGATAATATTGACCTTCCTCAGTCTGTTTACCCAGCAGTGCCTTTAAACTGAGCTCCAGCAAATATCAGGCAGGCCTTTTGCTCTCTGCAGTTCACACACACACACACACACACACACACACACACACACACACACACACACACACACACACACACACACACACACACACACACACACACACACACACACACACACACACACCACAAATTACTGCCTAAATATGTGGTTATCTTTCTGCCTTGCCTGTTACCGTTGGAACCTGGCACAAGTATTTGGGCAGGTGAAAAGGCGCTGTGGCATTCTGATAAATGGGAGCGATTAACTCTCATGTGATCCTGGCAAAGAATTTCATTTGCTTCTAGGGCGTATTTGATAAGATAAAAACAACTATACATTTGCAATTACCTCAGTATTTGTCCTTTCGTTTAATAAATGAATCAATATTTAAACAGGCAGCGTAACAAGATTAGATCTTCTAAAAAATATTTGAAATAATATGCATTCAGCTGTAACGATACCTTCAAGTGTCTCTACAATTCCTCTCACTAGTCATTTAATTCCAATCTTCAATATTTGCTACCTAAAATAAACTCTGCACCATCCAGAACAAAGGTTAGATTATTCTATATAAAACTTACTATTAGTTGCTCATCAAACATTCCTGAGATGCTGTTAAAATACAGAGAGCTACAATACTGAAATACAACAGATCTCTATCCCCATTTTAGCCTCATTTTTTTATTTCTTTGACACAGAAATTATCCCTACCACCTTTCCTTAAAGCTGAGGAAGTGAGTTCAGTTTGGGGGAAAATGAATGGAGCAAGTAAGAAGCCATAATTTTTTTATTTGCGATTGCAAAACACCTCACATCCAGCAGAGGGAACTGAAAAAGCTAAACCGCTGCTTTAAAGGAATCCCGAGCTCAAGGCAATTTCCCACCAGTTAAAGGGAAACAAGTGTACTGTGTATTTGTATTATATAAGTACCATGATTACATGCGTATTATTTTCCAAATTTTCAATACAGGACTAAATAACCAGAAGCAGCCAATCAGCAAAAATAGAAATTAATATGTCTGACTAAGAGCTTCAGGTCATAACCAATTTATCTATAGTAAATTACGTCAATACTAAATGTCTTTAAAGAAAGTTAAAATCATGGAGTGTTTCCTTCAGCTCATCTGTGCCCATCATCTCTTTTTTCCCCATTATCATTCCAGTGTTTGGCTTCTGATGGTGTTCTTGCATACTAGCCTGGTAACCCTGTGTGTATGTGTGTGCACAGAGTGTGATAAATTCAAGCAGGCTATGTTTGCCTAACCCTCAGTCCACTCCTCATGTGCTATCCTCTGCATTAATGGAAAATACATGAGGACCTCCTGCCGTCCTCCCTCCTTCTCCGTCTCCATTCCCACCTCTATCTCCTCTAATTAAACGTGGTGTGTTTGTACAGCCGGCACCGTGTGTTCAAAGCACACAAACAGGTTCTGAAGCCCTCAGTGGCTTCACTCGCTTCCTGTTTCCCTTGTTCTGAGTTGATGTTCACCTGTTAAATCCGGCACAGCCCGCCAATGACAACTGCAATGGTTCACTTTCTCAGCCCTATCAGTGACTAATACAACAGACACAGAGTGAAAAACAATGGCTATGAACATGTTATTGCAAGATTTAAAGGTGCATGTTGTAAGTTTTAGATATGTATCAAGCGTACACATCTAAATGGTAAAGATACCTAAAAATTCATAATAAACAGGAAAACTGTGTTTTTCTTCTTCAGAACCCTCTATGCATTTTCTGCCCTACTCAAAACTGCTGTTTTCCCCTAAAAAGCTAATCACAACTTTCAGCAGAGGAAAAGGTGTTAGTATTGTTCACAGTTTACCCCACAGAAAGCTCCTATAAAGATTCATCAGTGTTAGCAGAAGCCAGCAGAAGGCAGTGAATTAAACAAAGAGCTCTTCTAAAAGTGCAAAGCAGATTTCCAGAGAGATCACCGGCATTGAGTTAAAGAGAAACAACTGACGAATATTTATCACACAACCAGAAAGCAACACGATTAACATTAATTGTTGCACATTTTTAAGAAAGGAGTAGTAAGCAGCCAAACAGTGAATGATACAAGTTATAGACAACAGAGTAGCAAGTGATATATACGAATAAGAACGTCAAAGTATTAAGCTACAATTTATTTATACTCAGCTCCTAAATCTGAAGCTGAATAATATACACGGTGTTAAAAAATAAATCAGAAATTAAATAACAATAATAGTAACAATAATAGTAACAGTAATAATAATAATAATAATAAATTCAATAATAATCATCATCATCATCATCATCATCATCATCATCATCATCATCATAATAGTTGTACGCAACAATATACAGTATTTGTGAATTATAAACATGGTCCATGTTCATGTGCTTTATGTATCCTGAATACATCATACATCAGTAACACCGGCATTGAAATCCATTTAAAACTCAGTTTAACATCAGAGCTGATGGTATGAATAAAAGATTAAAAGAATGAAAGTTTTTTTATCAAAGAGCAGAGTTGGTCTTAAATTATATTTCACAACATGGTCAAAAGCTGATTTGGGGAACTTTACTCTGAATGAGGTAAAGGTCAGCTTCAGGAAGAAAAGGGATTGGTCAAGTGTGTGTGTGTGTGTGTGTGTGTGTGTGTGTGTGTGTGTGTGTGTGTGTGTGTGTGTGTGTGTGTGTGTGTGTGTGTATGTGTGTGTAGCAGGATATTCTCTCACTCTGGTGGTGTCAGGGTCAGCAGGCTTTGTGTTAACAAAAGTTTTAGAACCTCAACCTCTGACTGTATGTTTATCCCTGAATTGTTTCTCTTCATCAGGAAGAATGAGTCAGTGACTTCACATAACCTGCCTTGTTCAGTCAGGTTCTAGTGTCAAGATCTATATTTATTAAATATGTGCCTATAAATTCTTATTCAAGAATTCAAGAATTGTATTATTGCTTTACATACATACTAAAAAAATATCTATCTATCTATCTATCTATCTATCTATCTATCTATCTATCTATCTATCTATCTATCTATCTATCTATCTATCTATCTATCTATCTATCTATCTATCTATCTATCTACTTTTAATCACTATATCACCAAGCAATTGTGTTTTACCTTTATAAACAAATGACTTGCTCACCATTTGTACACCTGAACTGTTTTAGTAAGGAGCAAAACATAAGAAAGCTGAAGCTTATCAATAAAATAACTAACATGTCAAAAGATATAAAATACTTCATTCGCTGAGAAGCTAGCTCTCTCCATGGCTTGCTAATAGAGGCTAGCACATTAGCAAGGAAACGGTTTTGCTCCATAATGCTTAAATTTCAGATTACAATACAGTATGTACTATAATGTATACAATATAAACTCTAGTCCTGTATTCCACACTGCTACACTGATAATAACAACTCCCAAAGATTTACTTGAAAATTTCACAACCTAAACATCCACATATAAAAAGGAGAAGAGCTCAGGAGAAACGTATATGTCAAAATGAATGTTTATGCTAACAACAAACGTGTTTCTGGCCAAATACAGCGTTTGGGTTTATTCATAGCCTACAAGCAGAGGAGGATATCATATGTACAGAACATTACTAACTGTTCTTTTATTTAATTATATCATTTTTCATCTACAGACATAGACATGGAATACTGGAGCAGGAACATCAAACATTCTTTATATTCAAAATGGTGTAAAATTTAAAAGAAATCATTTCTAAAGCCTTATTGTAACTACATTATTTACACAATGGAATGTATGTTAAGGAAATTGTAAATATTAAAAATAGTCCCTCTAAGGTCAACACCAGTTTTTTGTTTTTTTTTTTTTTATTTGGAGGAGATAAGAAAAGGATCTTAGATCAATTATTAATGCATAAAGTTAGTTACTGAATATGAATGTAAGTTGCCAAAGGTGAATGGATTAAGTACAGATTTGTCAATCCAAAGCTCTCTGAATCTCACACACTCAGGCTCTTTTTTGTTTGTCCAAAATGCCCAATTCTTTTTTATTTTTCTCTCCACTTCCATCAGTTACAACGTTACTCACGTTCATCTATTTACTGCTTTAATAAAGTGGGCTAAGTGCAGGCAAGTAATAAGGATGATAGATACTGTGCAGTCATCTACACTGATCTCAGAATTGGATCTGGCTGAAACATTTATGTCTGACCGTTAAAAACAGTCGCTCTGTCTCTCCCTCTCTCTGCATAATCATTTATCTAGCAAGGCAAAACCATCTTAACCGCTGTTGAAGACCATTTGAAGACTTTTGGGATTTCAGAGGAAAACCAAAGCAGGGAAAAACCACTGAGGAAGTCAATTAGCCATGATAATGTCAGAAGACACAAGGCTTGGAGGTGTGTGAGAAAGCAGACAGATGATATGCATAAGAATAGTAGTGTGGGATTTTCTCATTTGATTCAATATGAGGTCTATAGAACAATTTCCAGCTCCTCTCAGTGGCAGTGAGTGAATAACTGCAATCCCCTGCGTGTACCGTAACCAAAATGAAGAGCTTTTATAGGAACTGCGGTGTCAGCTATGAAATTTATGAAATCTAAATCTATGAGATGCCACTGCCTGCTCATAATCTTTTACCGCAAGGAGATTTTACAGTCTTCCCAGCGGTGGGAAGATGATTTGGACTTTTTAGCACAGCTTTGAGTGAATAGAATATAAATGACATGACGATGTAATTTTCAATCTGCATCCGTGGCAATATTCTACTCTGCAAGAAGACCCATATGTTATAGAATGCACCGTGCACGGCTCTGCCGAGAATATTAAGGAGTTATTAAATTAATCTGTGCTTAGTGGTGCATGTTATTGCCGGGGACAGATTTGCGGCGAATGAAGCTGTTATGCAGTGGCTAAGCTGATTTATTAAGGTTGCCTGGAATCGCAAAATAAACCCGATAACCTGCTTTATTTTGCAGAATTAAAGTGAACACTTGCTGCTTGTGAAATCCGCTTATGCACTACTCTTTTTTTTTGACAGCTTCTACCAGAGTATAAGCTTGTTTTTCCTTCATGAGGTGAAATTCTGACGGACGACTAAAACTGTAGAATCTGTATTTGCTCGAGTTATCATCACCGTATGTATGAGTCCGAAATATTTGATTATGTGCAGAAAGCGTGGTGAGCAGTTGATATAAAATATTTGCTATTCATTTATTTTTTTTGCTCGTTAGAAGACATTTGATGTTTTTTTTTAAGCCATTTTACAGGTTTCTACTTTAAAACTGACCCTTAAACAGAAGTTGTGCTGTCAGAAACAAGTATCAGTGCCGTAGCAGAAGGGTGGAGATATGAGGTGGGACGTTTGTACCGAATCAAAGCCTTGGACTGATGAATGAAAGAGCTGTGTGGGCTGCACAGTGGCTTGACTTTTGCTTCATTCCTCATAAATGTGGTATTATGTCCCATGGAGTTGGTGCCTAAACTCAACATCACTCAGTAACCGGATCACATGGGTCTGGCTGGAATTCAGGCTCATTTAGCAGAGTGTATGGCTGCACTGTAAACACTTAATCTAGCGAGAGATTTTTGGGCCCCTTTGGGTCAACAGTTTAGCTCTTTATTTGAAAAGACACCCCCCCCCCCCCGTTATAAACAAAATCTGCTTTCAATTACTTCTGTGAAATGACTTTACCATATTCATGCATGATTGAATATTCATTATGTTAAACCAGGCACTTTCTTTGTATATAAATCCATATTACATTTAGCTGGCAGGCTGCCTGAAGCCACATGAGACAGATTCCTGACTCCTTAGCAGCTCCTTTCTCTTGGGTTTATTTGTTCTTGTTCTGATGTAAATGACGACTTGTTGATATTTTTTTTACACTGCCTCTTTCCCCCCTTCTCCTCGTGTGCTCTTTTCAGCGAAACTGGCCCAGACACACATGGATCCTTTTGGCAAAGGGAAATGTTGGAATTTGCAGTAGGCATGGGAAAAATAAACAAGCACGTCGGTCATTTCTGAAATCTGCCGAAGCACCCAATGTCTGGCAATGCCGTCAAAGAGACAGAGAGAGCTAACCCGCTTTTTCCCCCACCAGGCTCCCTTGGTAATATTTATCCACCTTTTTTTCTCGCTTCCAAGCAAAATTTACCTGTGGATTGAGAAGCTTCCCTCTGATACCACATGGAAAACAAACAAAGGCTTTCGCTGAGCTGCGTATCCCAGGTCCATGTTTGTTTACGCAGTAACGAAGGAGACCGTTCAGGCCTGTTTTTGCCAGCACGCCTCGCATGCTTCAAATAAACGGCGAGTAATCCTGCATGAAAAATACATATACAAACTGACCATGAGGCCACTTCAATAGTCCAGGGTTGTTGAATGGCCCCATAATAATATACCACCATATTTATTTTCAATCCAAACAGCCTGGTGAGTGCGTTCTTCAGATCGATGCACTTCTACAGGATTGCTCACAAAGACTGGTCTGGGATCTGCTTCATGCAGCTATATTAAGGGAAAGAGTCTATCTGTAAATTCCTCTCAGAAGCAGACAGAAGAGAGAAACCTGAGATTTTATAGGAACTATTGCAATAGTCATAATCACATCACCATTCATTAACAACTGATCCTACAGTATGCTTAACAACTGATCCTAAGCTAGTATGCTAAAATAATTTATATATCCTAAGAATATTCTGTGTGCTAAAATAAATTAAACTAGATAAAAATCCTGTGAACTACAGTATAATGGTGCAGTTGAATTCTCAAGTCCTTATGGTCAGAAGGTTTTACTACATTGATATATTTCTCACACATTTACATCTACAAATGCCCTTATCTGGAGCAATGTACATTCATCTCATTTATACATCCTAGCAGTTGAGGGTTAAGTGGCTTGCCCAAGGGCCCAGCAGTGGCAGATTGGTAGCCCTGGGATTTGAACTCATAATCTTCCATCAGCACATTTCTACAGTAACAGCTAATTCACCAGGATGAGGTCGAAAGGATAAAGGATCAAATTTACGGATGGAACCTCCAGTGTTGGTGACGTTTAAAGGTTTGTAGGTTTACTGCCAAGAAAGAGGGTTCAAGATAGAGGAAAAAAGAGGTTGAAAGTAAAACAGCTGGTAATAGATACTAACATAAGTGACATAAGTGATAACAGGAACTTTAATTTGATTTATTGGCATTTTACAACATTAAATAACAATATACATGGTTTAAAATATATGACATTATATAATGGTATTATTACAAAATATAATGTATTGCATTAAGTTTTACACTAAGTTTTAAAATTTTACACTAAAGGCTATTTTATGGCAACATTAAAGAGTAAAAATACTCATACAGGAAAAGTAGACTAGGCTGTAGCCTTTACAATGTTGCAATCAAAAACATAATTTAGCATTATGAGCTAATGTTAACGTTATTGGACGGAGAAATGCTGCAGCAATCATGTAGGAATGTTACTAAATGTGCAGAAACATTCTCAGGCCACACAAAACAAATTCCCATTGACAAAGTGAACAGTCCTTGAATCAAACAGTTCCTAAGATCATAAAAACTGAAGAAAGATTCAAATCATGTGTTTCATAAAACTAACACTTATGAGCTATGAATGAAAGGATCCGTTAATGTTTAAAAAACAAATGGAAAGAGATTAAATATGTAGTAAAAGTGTGGTGAGGAAGACACGTCAGCCAGATGACTTCAGTCCAGTGTGAAAGAAGTGAATCACATGACCCCAAAGACCCACTAAAGCCACGTTTGCATGGCAGACTGGTGGGAATGGACAGACAGGCAGACTGGTGGGAATGGACAGACATAGACACTTTTATATACGTTTAGAAACAACAGGAATCTTTTTACAGAGTTCACGGGGCTGCTAGATGATGAATGATGTAAACACTTGTGGTTTTGGAAAAAATGTTTGACTAAAAAAAGAAACTCTTTGTGAACATCGCTAATCATTAACATCCCCATCTTTTTGTTGCTGATCTAAATGTAAAGCAGATTTTTGAACTGAGACGCTAAGTTAACCCTTAAACTACACAAAATCCTAAAAAAAAAAAAAAACAAAAAAAAAAACAGAAACTACTACTTTCTTATTAAAGTCTCTGTATTTACTTATTCATTTATATTAGCTGGTCTTGATGGATAAAAAAAAAATACAATAAGCACAAAGAACACAGTGCTCAAAAATAAATGAGAAATTAAATAATAATAATAATAATAATAATAATAATAATAATAATAATAATAGTTGTAAGCAACAATATACTGTATTTGTAAATTATAAACAGCTCTGTGTTCACGTGCTTTACATATCCTGAATACATCATAAGTCATTAACACCGGCATTGAAAGCCATTTAAAACTCAATTAAACACCACTCAGTGGTATGAATAAAAAGATTGAAAGAACGAAGGATTTTTTAACAAGAGTAGAGTTGGTCTTTCATTATATTCCATGCCATGGTCAAAATCTGGTTTTAGGAACTTTACTCTGAATAAGGTAAAGGTCAGTTTCAGGAAGAAAGACTAAAGACAAAAGGGATTGTTCAAGTGTGTGTAGCAGGATATTCTCTCACTCTGGTGGTGTCGGGGTCAGCAGGCTTTGTGTGAATAAAGGTTTTGCAAATCAACCTCTGACTGTATGTTTATTCTTGAATTGTATTAGTAAAGAGCAAAGCAGGAAGGATGGATCAGCTACTTCACGTAACCTGCCTTCTTCAGTCAGGGTCAAGTGTCAAGATTTATATTTCTGAAATGTATTTCATAAATACATCTCACAGATGCAGAATAATGAACTATGTGATACCGCTGGAGAAGAAGCTTTCTCTTGGACAAAACACCCCAGAGTGGCTCAATAATATTGAGATCAGATGACTTTGCAGGCCATGAGAGATGTTCAATGTCACCAGTCTTGCTGTGTATATTGATGCATTATCATCCTGATACCTAGCACCACCTTCAGGGTACATTGTTTGAACCACTGGGTCACTTGGACCACCAGAATGGGTCAGTAGTCCTTGGCAATGATGTACCCATCCAGCACAAGTAAAGGGCTTAGGGAATGCCATGACATTGCAGCCTAAATCAACACTGATTCACTCCCATGTTTCACTCTGGGCACGCAACAGTCCAGGTTGTGAGATTCTTTGGGATTTTACCTCTCCCGAGAGACTGTAAGGGTGGATTCATCAGAGAACAATACACCACTGACACCAACATTTTGCATTGGCATCATGAGTAAACAAATGTTTGCCTATAGCACTCCAACCATGAACATTGACCCTGTGGAGCTCCTCGGGGTCCTTGAAGTCAAGTGTCAGTGGTGCAGTGAGATGGGCAGCTGTTGTTTTATTATTTTCTTGCATATAATTCATGTTAGTACACAGACCTGCCTTTCACTTTCTCTTGAATGAACAGTTACTCTTGTTGGATGTGGATTATCTATTGTGGTGGTTTACTGATATTACTATAGAGACAAGGTCATGTTAAAGGGCTTGTATAATAAATTAAACGAACGGTCCCTTTCACAGAGACAGGGGATGTTTGATATGAATGGGTGTCCTTGTGATTATGACCCCAAACGAACATTTTAATCTATCATCCAAACTCATTCGTATGTAAAGAAGGATATAAAGCATGGAGCAATTGTGCAAATTTGTGCTACTTATTATATAGCTTCTGAAACAAGATGAAAAATAAAAAATCCTGGTAAAATCTAATCATTTATTGGGTTATTTACTGACACATCCAGTTTGTCCATTCTCTTTCTGCTTAGTACTGGACAAAATGTAAAATGTGCTCGGTTGAGCTGAGTGTTAAAAAATGATAGATGTTAAAAGATGTTAAAAGATCAGATCTAGCAGAGAGGAGGAAGCTGGATATAAATAAACAATATGAAATATTATCTTCTCTGTTTCACATATTTCTGGGATTGCTCAGTACTTCTCTGAATGGTGTTTTGCGCCAAATAATTGCATACAAATGATAAATAAATAAAAAAATTAAATTAATTAAATTCTATAGAAATCTCACGTACTGTACATCACTCTGTATAGTATTATAGAGTGTAGTACTGTATAGTAATTCAGATACAAAGCAAATGTCTTCCTTAGATTGATATTTACAGCTACTACATTTTAATATCCTAAAGGGGGGCATGGTGGCTTAGTGGTTAGCACACCTGCCTCACACCTCTAGGGTTGGGGGTTCGATTCCCGCCTCCGCCTTGTGTGTGTGGAGTTTGCATGTTCTCCCTGTGCCTTGGGGGTTTCCTCCGGGTACCTCGGTTTCCTCCCCGGTCCAAAGGCATGCATGGTAGGTTGATTGGCATCTCTGGAAAATTTGTCCGTAGTGTGTGAGTGTGTGAGTGAATGAGAGTGTGTGTGTGCACAGCGATGGGTTGGCCTGAGATAGGCACAGGCTCACCCGTGACCTGAGAAGTTCGGATAAGCGTTAGAAAATTAATGAATGAATTAATGAATGAATGATATCCTAAATATGTCCACATCCTAAATTTATTAGCTAGCAGATGATAGCACCACTGTTCTGCCCAGTCTCATGTTTTGGTTGCTTACTGTACCTTTCAGAAATCTAACTGCCCGGGCTAAATGTTGTAGCTAATGTAAAGCAATAACACACACTAACAGTAAAAGAATCATTTGGATGATGGATAAAAAGTCACCAGGTTATTACCCAGTATTTTGGACAAGAGCTGTGTTTTGTCCTCATGACATATGCTACTGATTCAAGTCTGGCTAGCATGTCTGTTGTCTCTAAATATATTTAGCCATGATGTGACTAAGTTCTTTGCTAGCAGGAAAGCTTTTGCACACGTTTTTGCTCGGTCTAGTCAGTGTTTCTAAGACAAATCTACATGTTGCTCATTCTCTAAAGATCATGAAAGCTAATTAATACACCTATTAAAAGCACAACATCAAGTGTGTAGTGTGCTTACAGCAAGGTGTGTCACACTACAGTGAAACATTATTTTCCAACATGTTTAAACATGGAAAGAGTCAGAAAGGAGAAATGTATTATTCTCTTTTCTCTTGTTCTCTTGTCTGTCTACTACACACACAAGACTAATCTGCTTGTCGGCTAGTGGCATGTTGCAATAACGCCACTAAATGGAAACATCAACAGCATCTATATTTGGCCCTGGATTGGTTGCACATATTGTTAGCAGGAATGTGTTATGAACATTATGAAGATGTTGTACTGTTTACTAGAACCTACTAAATAATGTCCTTACAACCTTACAGTGAACATTGTGTTAGGTGGACTCAAGTTTTTAGAGTTTATTGTCATTGTCTTGGTATGAATTTCATTGTATGAAATTGTAGTCCTGCTCCAAAGAGTGCTCCCATAACATATGTAGTGTATATATATACAGTATGTATATATAAAAACAGAAAATCCATTCTTACACACAGATTACTCCCCCTCCATATACACACAGTCAGAGGCATTGCATGTTGTTATTGCACACACTGTGGTCCGTGGTTACAGAAGTCCCAGTATTGTGAACACTCTTATTGCACACATTGCTGTGTTGTTGCAGTCCGGGCATTGCCATGCTTATAAAGTGTCTGTGTATGCTCAATAAGGTCACTGAATATGAATAGCATCTGTCCAGAGTGTCAAACAAGTGTCATTATTAAGTGTTGTATTTGAGAGCATTGTTCATAAGGGTGATGCCACTGACGTTCATCTCAAGCATCAGCACTGGACTTGAAGATTTAACAGGATGCCTGAATTAGCAGGACACCTGCAACTTTAATATTTTTATTCTTTCTATGCTTATGCAAAGCTGTTTTAAGATGATGTGAATTGTTAAAAGCTGTATACAAATAAGTTGTCTTGAAATATAATTAATCCTAAGATTAAGAAATGTTTCTTCCGTATGATTGTTAATAAGAAGAAGCTTAATATGAAGAAACTGCTCTCAGGATGTGGAACTAACGGCATGAAATATATTTAGAAAGCCGTTTAAAACATGTTTATTTACCTTGGCTTTTTATTTGTACTGTTTTTTCCCCCCTTTAACTATCTGTTACTTATCTGTGTGATTTTTACATTTTTTTAATGATTACTAGTTTGTTTATTTTGTGTTGCATTATTATTGCATTATTGTTTTAGCATTTTATTTATGTATGAAATATAAGGTCTTTGGTAATGTTGGAAGTCCTTTTTATAACATGAGATTGTTATATTTAATGTCTGGTAGTCCAAAGATGACCCGATTCAGTGCAGCAGTAAGTGATCAGTCCTTCAGTGGCATGTGTGAGGAAGTAGCAGTTGGCGGGGTGGATCTTCTCATGCTGCTTGACTTACACTGTAAGAAATCATACATAAGCCTTAATGATCTTCTTTCTGTCTTTCTGCGTTTACTAAAATCCTTTGGTAAACCGACCACAACATAATGTTCCTAACTCTCTCAATTAGCACACAACATCACTGAATAACATGCCTCACATAATTAACTGTTGCGGGGGAAAAACTACATGTAGGTTATGAAAAGAAGTCAGGTAAAACTGAACTTCATTAGGCTGGAGTGAAAATAAAACATGGATGAGTTCAGAAGTCTGAGCTAGACATATTCCGCCAGTTATTGGAGTTTAAACACTTCTCAATTTGGAGCCATTAAACTCCTATGTGCACAACACAATTAAAGTTCCTGGGGAAACACCACCTTTCTGCTTGATTTCACAGTGTTAATTAGCCAGTGTTTGGGTTTTTAAACAGGAATTATTGCTATGCTTTATCAGTACTGTGGCTGAGTGAATATTATGGGATGGAAGTTGAGTGGGTCTGCACTGTGTGTGTTTCAAGGAAAGGAAAAGTGTGGATGGTAATGAGTTTCACACAGCAACACCCAGCTGTTCAAAATGCAAATGAAGCTTGCTACGATGAGGTGTAAAAGGGAAAGTGCTAGAAAGCAGGCTTCCTTGTTAGCTTAGCTACAAATTGACATGCTAAGCATTAGCTAGAAAACAACATTGTTGCTGTGGAAATCAAAATACATAATAAAAATCACATCATGCCATCAAAGTATCATCACGGATGTCATTTCTTGATAACGGATGTATCGATACGATTTTAATATGACTAATATAGTCTAGTATCCAAAGAACGGCCCCAGGGCTAAACACAGCATGCATAATGTTAATTAGCCCGGGGCTTTTCTCTTAGAACGTATGATAGGTGGTCCTACAGCCAACCCACTGCTATTTTTCCTTTCACCTGACACGCTGAGCTAAACTGCAAATTAATTTAGCAAATGCGTGTGTAAACGTGTGTGCTTTGTATGTCAAGGGACTGCTGTGGCAATTAAGGAATTTAATATCATAAGACATGATGAAACAAATCATTCTCAGAGGATGAGAGGACAAAGAATCTCAAGCAGCCTGAAGCTATCCTTTTTATCAAGGCATAGAACATTACTAGAGCTAATAATTGGCAATGTTTCCATCCACTAAGCACCGAAAAGCTTTGATGAATTTTTAAATGAGTCCTTAACTAAAGTCATTTATCCTAAAAAAAAGAACAAATTTATGAACATCGTCTTGTGTGTCACTACATCTGTCAGATGCAATTAGCTCACTAAATTTAAATTGACTTTACTGTGCTATAAAATTATACTTTAGTGTCTGGACCGCAGGTGTTCTGATTTGGTTAATCAAAAGTTGAGATACCCCTGGTCTAGGATATATGCAGTATGTCCTCATGCCTTTTCTAACAGCTAGCTTACATGGAAATTTATATCTACTTCAACGCTGGGACTTTCTTCATCGTTAACAGGAGCTAACGGCATGTAACGGAGCTTCTATTTATCACAAGTAGACTTATAATGGCATTTTAGCCTCTGTGTCTTAATACACATTCTCTTATTATCACTTGTTTAGTATACAAACCTGATAAAAATGACAATATAACAAGAAAGATTTTGTTCAACGTCGTTTATTTAACTAGATGGAAGGCTACTGGGCTACCTGCTAATAAACTAGCTAGAATTTATTTTATTTATTTATTTTTTTTAAAGATTCAGGTGAGATTCAGGATCTTTATTTACATCCTCATATTGTCAGTGATGTATTTAACAGAAGTCATACATGTATTTTATATATACGATTAAGAGTGACACTGACATTTGCTACATTGAGTTAGTAAGACGTTCATGGTAGTTAGCTGCAAGAAACTTAGCTCTCAGTGTCAATGGTAGAGGCAAGGCTGGGGGTGGGGATGGGAGGGCATTAGTGATTGATTTATAATATCATTAATGTCAGGACATTTTTAACAGAAGTACTGAGAAGGTCTGAGTTCAGGGGTTTATTGTAAGTCATTAAAATAATTTCTGTCAGTCATGTGTGAGATTACAATTAACTACCCGACTTGCTGTGATCTCATTTCCCATATGAGGTGGGATGCACTGAAGACCCACAGAGAACTGTGAAACTGGTGCTGTGCTGTGTGTGTGTGTTTGCATGATTGTATAAATATGCGAGGAGTGTGTGTGTATGTATATACAGTTGCATGTGTGCGCATGTCTTGGGGGTTCACAGCAGGTCGCCTGCTGTCAGAGCTGACCTTTCGAGCGGCCGCAAACAGACGGTTATCATCTATCAGGATCTTAACTTTCGCTGCAGGCTCAAACACTCGCAGGAGAGCAGTCACTGACATTAAAACTCAATTAGCAGCCCACTCGCTAAATAATGCAGCAGGAAAGTGCATTACCCACACAGCCCGCGCCCACAGCCAGACTAGCGTACTACATCTCAATATGTCAGGAGCTACAACTGTGCCTGTGAGAGCAAGACAGACAGACAGACAGATAGAGAGAGAGAGTGTGTGTGTGTGTGTGTGTGTGTGTGTGTGTGTGTGTGTGTGTGTGTGTGTGTGTGTGTGTGTGAGAGAAAGAGAGAGAGAGAGAGAGAGAGAGAGAGAGAGAGAGAGAGAAAGAGAGAGAGAATGAGAAAAGGAGGGGGAAAGGTAGAAAAAAATATGGTAGCTGTATGAGTACTAGAGTGTGTATGTGTGTGAGTGCGAGACAGGTAGACAGAGACAGGGAGTACACCGTAATACAGATGAGCTTTCTCCATTAAGTAATTGTCATTCAGTGAGCTGAGGTGATGTTCCTGTGTCTCTTCCAGGTGCATGAGGAAAGAAGAGACAGGTGTCACTCTCCAGAGCCTGTGCTGTGTGTGTGTGTGTGTGTGTGTGTGTGTGTGTGTGTGTGTGTGTGTGTGTGTGTGTGTGTGTGTGTGTGTGTGTGAGAGAGAGAGAGAGATGGTGTGTGTGGGGAGGGGGATGAGAGACAGTACTGCAGATGAGCTCTGTCCATTAAGTAATTGTCATTCAGTGAGGTGACACCTCTGTGTGTCCTGTCTCTTTCTTTGTCTCTTTCTCTCGGTCTAGGTGCATGTTAAAGGATCAGTAGCTTGCTGCCATGTCTCACCCCAAGTCCGATTTCCTATTCCCGTAATCTTACACGTGCTGCACACTAACCATACATCTAGTGGGTTACGTTACACCAATACAGGATCATTTACTGAGAAAAGATGGGTTTAAAGGTCACACAATACCATAGAGGATGATTGTGTGTATCTGAGTTGTTGGAGCTGCTGCAACTCAAGGCTGGGTCTTTATTCTTTACAATCAGAGATTAGCTCCACCCCAGTATAATGCAAAGTGCTGAAATTGTTGTGTTTACTTCTTACTAAAAACAGTGATTTACAATGTTACCATGCTATGGATCTGACTAGCTGCTATGTTTCAGGTTTTGTGTTAATAAAAGATTTGTCGGTAATTGCAATTCAATTTACAATCAGCAGAGGGCTGTGAAAATCTATACAGCTCTCCTGTAATAAACAGATAATAAGATGGTATAATATTCTGTGCATTTTCATTCCAGTCTTCTTATGTACATTCTTACAGTCACAACACTGGCTCTAATGGGCTGTTTGGACTGATTGTTGAGCACAAATCTTGCTTTCTGGATAGATCAGGGCTTTAGTCCCACTCTCCCGCACTGTGCTGTTGGTCTACCGCTATAACACATCGATCTGTCCTTGTTTCCAGATGCATGGCATCTTGTTTTCAGCTCAAAAACAGAGAATGGTGAGAGAAGCTATTTGGTTTGGGTCGGCTTGTATGCACTGCTGAACATCTTCTTATTGGTCACGTTTATTGAGCAGTACAGTAGCATCGTTGAGAGACAGCTCTGTTCTACACCAATGCCATGAATGATAAAGACAATTGCGGTGATTGTTGGTAAGCTAGTTCCCCATCAGTATGCCAAGACGAGGATTACGTGAGGCAACAGAGCCAAAAACAATGAAAGCTCAGGGGTGTTTTAACCACAAGTGAAGGAAGGAATTGTTAGCGTATAATCATTACAGCCAAAACAGGGCTCTGTGTTTCTTTTCTCGCCTGCTGATGTAACCGTAATGAGCCAGTGAGTCCCTGAATGGGATCTCTATTTTCCCCTCCCTTTCTCTCTCTCTCTCTCTCTCTCTCTCTCTCTCTCTCTCTCTCTCTCTCTCTCTCTCTCTCTCTCTCTCTCTCTAGCTCTCCCTGATAAAAGAACAATTAGTGATGACAATATCATCCGTGAATAAAAAAACACATCATGCTGTACAATTACTTGTGAGGGATGTACACATAACAGTAATATAATGATAAAAAAAATAAATGAAATAATGCTAATAATTACTGCTAGCTCACAGGGTGGAATAAAAAAAATAAAGAATTAAAAATAGTCGCTGTCAAATCACTCCTCCTACATTCCTCGGGCCATTTAATGCGTGATTGAGTGGCTTGTTGGAGCCTGGCAGTGGCAAGGCAAGGACTTAAATGGCCGTGGAGCTGTGCAGTGGCCCTGGCAGCCTCCGTGTGAAACACCTAATACGACTTAAAGCATTGAAGCTCCTCCAGCTGCTGCAATACTAATTGTTCTGACAGGGAAAAATCTGGCTGTGCCACCTCAAGCTTTACTACTGCATTTGGCCAACGTTTTGGAGGCTGTAGCATAACATTTCGGCAGTGTAGCACAAGTGCTCAGGGAATGGATTTGGCAAAGGTACTGTGCACTCTGCACCGATCCAAAAGGCTCTTTAGTATGTGGATTAGGCGGCGTTGAGAAATCCCACGCTGAACGCTTCATGCTTGTGTATTTTATAATCAGTGAATAAGTGACTCATTTATCATGTGAAAAGAGGAAATCGCATTTCGTCTGTTATTGTGGTCTGAGTGGCTGATAAAAAAAAAAAAAAGCTCTTGCAGACAAAAGCAACTTGAGCTGGTTTTAAGAGTGGGTTGCTTTAAAGCTGATTTACAACCTGCTTGTGTTTGAGATTAAGTGTGTGAGTGAGTGATAAGAGTGTGTGTCACAGGGGGGAGAGAGAGAGAGAGAGAGAGAGAGAGAGAGAGAGAGAGAGAGAGAGAGAGAGAGAGAGAGAGAGAGAGAGAGAGAGAAATACTACTGTATCACTCTGGCCCTCAAGCACCGCACAATTTACTCAAGGTAAAACCTTTGGCTCCTGATAATCTTTAGTGCTCGAGTGATAACGTTAATAACAGTTTGATTACAGAAGAATTGTTCGCTTGTCCAAGAAACATCTGACCCTGAGTAACATACTGTTTCACATGAAGAGGCAAGGTCTACTGAACTATCCATAAAACAATGCAATTAAGTAAACACACTAGTGAGATAAAATGCTGAACATATTTCTAAGTGGTTTGTTATAATTGTGCAAGAAAGAGCCATCGTGTATTTAATTGGCAGGATACACATTCTCATGCACACAAGACAGGACACAGAGATTAGCATGCATTAACAAAGCTCTGGTTTGCAAAGGTCTCAGAGTCAGATGGTGGCTTCGAGGGCTCTCACAGCTCAAGACCCTCAGCCCCAGCTGAACACAGTGTTCAGAGACAGAAAGCTCCTCTTGTTTTTTTTTTGGTTTTGTTTCTTTCTCTCACTTCTTCTAATGCAGTTGGAAATGAAAGCAGTAATTTCAGCCTGTACTCAGGCAGCCTCTGGAGCTTCTGAGCAGAACCTGAGAGCCCGTGTTTAAAGGATGGAGACTGTAGGGTCTAGTGAAGGACACTGCTCACAACCCAATATAAAATAAATCACACGAATTCTAATCATTCTGAGGATTTTATTGGAGTTAAACTCCCAGGATTTTTACTGGCTCAGGACTTATTCCTAACTCATACAGTAGTAGTTACTGAAAAAGAGGTTTTATATAAATAACTCAATAATAAGCTTCTAGTTGAAGGGATTAAAAATTTATATAGATAGATAGATAGATAGATAGATAGATAGATAGATAGATAGATAGATAGATAGATAGATAGATAGATAGATAGATAGATAGATAGATAGATAGAACTTTATTGTCATTGCATTGTATAGGTACACAGCAATGAAATGCAGCTTGGCATCTACCAGAAGTGTAAAATATAGCAATCGTGCAAAAGTGCAGCATGCTGTAAATATCTAGCATATTTACGGCAAGCGGTATATATGAAAGCATACTGTATACAGTGAATAAATATAAAGGCTATAACAGTGCAGAGATGTGTGGACATACGGGAGTACAGTGAATATATCTAAAGGAGTACAGTAAATAAATCATTAACATCATTAATGGACATCATTAAGAATTACAGAATTACAGAAATGGTTCTAAGGCTATGGCATTGAAGAGGAATTACAAGATTACAAGATTATGGCATTTAAGGAGATAGCAAGCTGAATAAACAGTCGACTATATATATATACACACACACACACACGATACATACACATAGATGAATGTGAAATGTAACTTGATAATTTGAAATTTGTTGTATTGCTTTATTTTGATGGTTTGATATCCACACACTGTCTGTGCGCTCAATTAAGGAAAAAGAACATGTTCAAACCGTCTGAAATACAGAAACAAATTCAGTAGTAAAAATGACTACCGGTCCTCCAACTACTAATATTTTTTTATTAGCTTCGATTGCTGGGGTTCTGGAGGTGCTACGTAACTACTGCAATGCTATTGTTCCTAGTTCGCTAAAATGAGTTTAGAAAGCAAGTGAATTCAAGTATCCTACAGCTGGAAAATAAGAATTTGTGTCATATACACAAAGACTTACACTAAAGTGTATTTAATATGTTTTATTTTGTTTACACGATATTGTGTTTCATTTTAGCTAAACAACTTTTGGAGCATTTCAAAGCTAGTGCTAGCTGTGTATTCCAGGATGTATTCCCACCTCATGTCCAGTGTAGCTGGAATATTATCTGGATCTAATGTCACTCTGACCAGAAAAAAGCAGTTCCTGGATGTGAGTGAGAGCTTGCTATAGTGCAATATTAGCTGTAAATAGCGAATAGGCTCTCATTCATTTTGTACAAATCAACCTGGCAGTCTCTAGCCCAGAGTGTATCTCACTGATTGACACGTATATTACGGCCTGGTTTAGCCTATAGTTTCATGTCTGTGTATTCCTGAAGCTCCGTGCACACACGTGTCTGCCTTCATTCTTGTACGTAACATGAACGTGTCCACTAGGGTCAGAGAATGAAAAACTACATAAAAGTTTCATGGAGAAAGAATGAGGAAGAAGTGGATCAATACGATTAAGTTCCTGCTTATAAATCCCAGTTTACTATTAGACTGCTATTAGATATCTTCTCTATGTCCCACACACATCTGTAAAATACAGTTTATTAACACTTTAGCTCGCTAAATAGGATATTAGGATATTATTTTGTATTATGTATGTGTGTGCTGTATTTAATGCTTTCGGTCTGCACATAAAAAAGAAGTTTTGTGGTTGTTATGGAGTTGATCTTGTTTGGGTCTTATTAAAGAATAATATTTATAATGTTAATCTGAAACCATTCATATGACCGATGGCAGAGAAGCCACAGCGACTCGTCACAAGTTTCTGGGTAGACAGCTGGACACATCCGACAGCATTAACCAATCAGCAGTCTCCTGAAGGCTGACAGATGTGCAGCAGTAAAGTTATGCATAAAAATTTGAAGGACTGCATGTGAGTCTGTTGTGTCTTTGTCATTACACGAAGCTAACCCATAAACCCCACTCTGCTTTGTGGTGTAAAATATATATATATATATATATATATATATATATATATATATATATATATATATATATATATATATATATATATATATATATATACCTTTAGACTTATGCATTTTATCACTCTCAGGAATTTTTAACACAGCTTCTTTGATGCCATCAGTCTGATATGTTTACATCCACAGCATTTTAATGTGGCACATTCATTCAATCATTACAAAAATGTACACTGTTTGGAGCTGCACTGACCTTCGTTATTATTACGTTCTACTGCCTCGCTCTATTTTTCACAGCTTGTGTTCTTTATGCACTTTATGTAGATCTCTAAAGTATTCTTCGTTGTGTTGTGTCCTGTAATTCTGTGTTTTATGTAGCACCCTGCTCTCGGAAGAAGGCAGTTTAATTTTATTGTGTAGTGCACCAGTGGTATATGGTTAAAACGACAATAAAAGCTTCTTGACTTATATGTTAATGCATTATTTTCATTAAAAATAAATGGAAAGTGGTTGAAGTTTAAAATGATATGAAAATGTCAGTGTTAAACCAGCCTTAGAAAATTTGCACTGATGCTGATGAAGTGCATCTGTTAGAGGGACATTTGATGTGAGTGTGTGTGTGTGTGTGTGTGTGTGAGAGAGAGAGAGAGAGAGAGAGAGAGAGAGAGAGAGAGAGAGAGAGAGAGAGAGAGAGAGAGAGGGAGAGAGATACTTGGCAGAAGGTACACGAGACTGTTTAATCATGGATAAAGGAACTAGCTGACGTTTCCCGAGGGAGTGACCTGATTTCCGGCTGGTCTGTGTCCTGGCAAACTCTAGCTTCCCCTCTCTTTCTTTCCTACCCTTCCCCCCAGCCGTCTCACCTCAATCAATACCTACATCAAAGAGCCAGGAGGAGGTGACCACGCTTCTTTGAAGCTGTTTGTACAGCGCCGGGTTTGCACAGCTAACATCAGGACGCCGAGGCTCCTCCAACACGTCTGTTTGCCCACTGATACCTGCGTATGTTTACCGAAACACCTAGTGGATTTTAATAGAGCACAGACTTCAGTCTCACACACCATCCCAACCTACCACCCTTCCTTCAGTTCTCTCTCCTTAGAATCTATAAACCGATCAATAGGGCTGATGGCTCTGCCAAGCTGATATTTTTCTCCTATGCTGAGTGTTGCCAAGACTAATATTTATCTAGCGTTTTATTGGCAGGCGCTTGCTGGAAAAAGTAAAAAAAAAAAACAACAGGTAGTAAGTAGTTTCTCAGTAAGGGCACTATAAAGATTGTCAGGTAGTAGCCAAATATCACAGAGCTGGATAATTAACAGATGGGTGAAGGTGCACTGCTATAATCAGTAATGCAGTAATGCTGACTTATAGTATTTCACATTAACCAGATTACTTCCATGTTCAGAGGTCAAAAGAGATGTGAGATGGAGCTGCATGAATAGACTTTGGCCTGTGTTAAAGAGACATTTGCTATTATGTGGACCATTTTGATTTCCTACCTAAGTGCAGAATAGAAATGTAAGGAAGACACCAAGAAGTGTGATTCCAGGACATTTGTGTCTCACTCATTTGTGCAATTATATACGTCATGTCAGAAGTAAACAGAATTTTATACATGGCAAACACAGTGACCTTGACAACAAGTGCAATGTGCATATGTCATGGAAACATTAGGAAACATTAATACAAAGTAATCCACAGAGATTAAAAAACAGCACTTCATTAGTCTCACTGCACTATAACTGCACATCACCAAACATTCAAATAATTATACGTTTTGAATAGCGATTGTAACAATAGAATTAATTTCATTTCATTTAACATCCCATGTCACGACATTTCATTTACCCTTTATAAATTGTGTCAAATTATCCAGAAGGCAGAAGTTAAACAAGAAGTTACATCATCCAAACTTCCTGAATATCATAGAAGAATAAAGAAGAATGAATCTAAAGTTCTATTTTACATACAATTATTGTGATTCTCAAAAACCTGTTAGCCAAAATGGACTGAAAGCACATGATTCATTTAAAAACATGTTTTGTGATGTCCTCAGGCCATTAGCATGGGTGCTAGTTCATGGCATTTAGTGCATTTGGTAATTCTGGGCTAAAAACCTGGACTGGATCACAAGTAATATAAGAAAAGGAAACCTTTTGTGATTGTGGAGTGAGATGGGGAAAAAATGTTTAACTTAATGTCCACGGTTTCCTAAATTTAGTGTCGATAGAGGATTTAAAAAAAAAAGTATATATATATATAAAACAGAATTTTTTTGTCTGTTAGCGTAACTTACTCGTGGTCTCTTTTTTCTTCTTTGTATTTATACATTGTGTTGTGTATATACTGTATATTATATTATGTCTTTATTCTTTTATATATTTGCATTTCTTTTTCTTTGCTGCTGTAACAGAGAAATTTCCCCAAATAAAATTCTTATCTTATCTTATCTTATCATATCATATATCATAGAATCACCCATAACACAGTTGCAAGAAATCTGTTACCTTCCACAAAATCTGGCGTATAGTTTCTTATAATTAATGAGATGAGAAAGAAAAAAGTAACACAAAAAGTTTATTAAAACAAAGATCTTTCAGAACTGCTCTGTCCAGAAGGTGGCACTACTCCCCATCAGAGTTAATTAATCCAACTATCTATATTAAGATCTTTCTGCTTCCCCTGCTTCCCTCCTTCCTTTTTATTTTATTACACATAGAAGCTACAATCTGACTTTATGGACAATAAGGATCATCCTAGGAAGCACATAGTTTCCATTCAGTTTCTATAGGGCAGGTGATAAAGCACTGATTATGTTGTTTGAGTAAACGAGTGCTTTAGTAATAGCCAATACTGAAGCAGCGCTTGTTTAAAGGCCATAAAGTTGTTATCAGGTCAGCGGGAAACATGACACTGCCAAGGTTATTCAACTTTCCATTGCATCGGATAGAGAAATTGCCCAATGTTACCGTACTCAAAACATTGGATCCTGTTCCTGGCCCAAACTAGTGGAAGTTGGAGTAACATGGAAATGTGTTAATATTTAAATAGTAATGTTGAAAAGTATCTCTGCAATGTCACAACTTAGCAAACACCTGCTACACATGACCTCATTTCCTGTTCTGTGTCCCAGCAGCACTGTTAGTGAAGTGAAGTGAAGTGAAGTGAAAGGGAGGGGAGGTTTGTGCATGGCTGTTATTTTACTGTTACTCTAATGCTCCCCAAACAGCATTTTGAATAGCCAAACTCAATAGAGGCAGTGTTAGGCTAGAGACTGAGTCAATATTAGCCGAACACACACAGGAGGAGGGGTTGCTATGTGTGCAGCGGTGTGCTAAGCATACTCTCGTCCTGAATCCTGCCTGTACGCGTCTGAAGCGACAGTGACGATGAGCGTCTAGGTGGAGGGGAGATACTGAGGAATTCTTCTCCTCTTTAGATCTGGCTCGCTTCCTATTTGACAAAGAAAAACAATATATTTTGTCATCTGAGACACTTTGTGTGGCACGAGTATTGTCAGAGTCACATTCTTACCATCTTGTTTGTTGTGTCAACATTGCTCAACTCTGCGTCAAGGTCTGGCTTACTGTCTCTCTCTATACCCGTGTTATTACAACACACACAGATGTGTTTTAGCTAAGCTTTGTGCACATGAACTTAATCAAATAGCAAGACAGTGATAAGATATGATATATATATATGATGTCATCTATGATGTGATACTGTATATGATATGATGGCAATATCATGACAAACTTTCTTTACAGCCATGTTCCCCATTAAATGCTAAAAAAAATCACACACAGTTAAAATAATAATAAAATAAATAATAATAAAATGTTCATCTCATTATATACATATGTACGATAAAATTTTGGCTATTTCTTCAGCATTTCTACTATTTCTGAATTTGTAGGTTTTGGATTAAACTCATTCTATTCGACCAAACAAACAGGCCAATAAACTAGAATAGCTCAGTAATAAACATACTTCCATTATTGAAAAAATCACTAACCTCATGTCTATGATTCATTGACCCCACTTTAAGAAATATGCACTGTGTTTGTTTAAAGAAGTTTAAAACATGCGAAAGACCTCTTCACTTGTTTTTATTGTGTATGTCATATACAAGAAGAAAAAAATGAATCCAAAACCAAAAGTAATATAATTAGGTGCTATATTTAAGCAGTTTGACCACTAATTTGATACCGATAGACTCGGTAATAGATCTTCACTACAGTCTGTGGCTAGTTGGACCGTTTTCTCCTTATTCTAATCACTCATTCTTTTAGTTTCTATGAAAAAATAAAATTCACAGAAATGGCTTCCACGGCAGTCCACCTAAAAGGTCACAGTTAGCTAACATGGTACATTTTGTTTGGATGCCACTGGTCAAATTTGGCTGCTTTATAAACATGTCACAATCTGTTTATATCTCTCAACAACAAGTCCTACATGGGTACAGAGATAGAATTGGGAAACTCCACCCAAAAAATAAAAATAAACTAATAATAATTCACAGCTCTTACAGGCTCAAAACACAAAGATAGCAAACAGCGGTGAACAGCTGTGAAATGTTTGCCAAGACTTTCATCTCTTTTTTTTGTGGTTGAGAAGGAAAACAAAGACAGGACAAGGCAGTGTGTTTAACCCTTTGGACCGCCTCGCTCCAAAATGAATGTTTGTCTAGGACTCCGTCGAAGCTGAAAGGAAAGAGACGGATCGTTTGGCAAACAAACAGCGACATATTGATAGCAGGAGTGTTTACACACAGCTCACTCTCTTACTTGCTCCCGCTCCACCAATCAAACTGCATGTCTCCACTGAGTACACCGAGCTGGCCAATCCAAGGTGGCGCTAATTAGAAATGGCCGTCCACATGTGGATTAGTTGCTAAGTGTTTTCATTTGCTTTCTGGCTCAGCATCTAAAGTAGACACATGTTAATGCCGTCATTGCGATAGGAAATGTGTTTGACTTTCACTACGGACCATTTCGGCACAAATGATCCGTGTGTGTCGAAGGACAAAAGCACAGAGTGTGATGAGAAAAAAATAAACATATTACACAACGAAAATATTCCACATTATAATATCGACTGTACTGTTTTACAGTCATCTCAAAGGAGGCAGCTGTTGAACTTGAGGCCTTGATCTATTAATGCGTGCACAAAACACACACACACACACACACACACACACACACACACACACACACACACACACACACACACACACACACACACACACACACACACACACACACACAATGTATTTCATTTCTTATGGTATGACATTTTCTGCTTAGTAAGCATGGGTGCAGCGATAAATGAGCGTCGACTGCTCCGTCCTGACATCCCTCATAAATAAACACGGCGCAGAGATACAGCCTCACCCAGGGAATTCTGGGACGGTCGATACAACCAACACATTATTTTTCTCCCCCAAAAAATTCAAACAGGTTCTACACTCAGTAAGGTCTAACCACTTTGTAGAACTTTAATTATACAGCACAGGTTAGCATTTATATTATTTAACCCCCTTAGGTGTAGGGCCTGATTCCTGCCTCTGCTCCGTGTGTGTGTGTGTGTGTGTGTGTGTGTGTGTGTGTGTGTGTGTGTGTGGAGTTTGCATGTTCTCCCTGTGGGTTTCCTCTAGGTTCTCCAGTTTCCTCTGCTTCAGGCATCTTGAATTGTCTGTAGTGTGTGATTTGTGCCCTGTGATGCGTTGGTACTCCATCTTGGGTGTCCCCCAAATCGTGCCCCATGCCCCCTCTAGGACAGGCTTCAGATTCCATGAGTCCCTGGATGGATAGATGGATAGATGGATGGATGGATGGATGGATGGATGGATTATAAACAAATGAAATATAAGACATTTTACACAGTAACTGGAATTGCTTTTGGACATACTGTATTCTACCATCACGTCATCATCAAAGTATAACACAAATATAAATGAAATATTTTAAATTACTAGCCAGTTCAACAAAATTTATGTAGCACAGAGAAACAGTGAAGATCATCTGTGGGTCGGGTTACATAGGAATTCTTTCTGCAAACCTCATGAATTCTTATTCATTGGATGCTCATAAACTAACAAGCTATGGCTGCTCTCAGGTAGCATATAAAAGAAGGCGATGAAATTGATACACTAGTTAAATAAAACGTACATTAACATGATACCAACAGCACTGACAAATTCTGGGATATGACTGGTCTGAAGTTGATTGTTTTCTATAACAGCAGCTCTGTTATAGCCAACCACTCTATTATAGCCAGTCATTCTGTTATAGCCAGTCATTCTGTTATAGCCAACCACTCTTTTATAGCCAATCACTCTGTTATAGCCAACCACTCTATTATAGCCGGACATTCTGTTATAGCCAGTCATTCTGTTATAGCCAACCACTCTATTATAGCCGGACATTCTGTTATAGCCAGTCATTCTGTTATAGCCAACCACTCTATTATAGCCGGACATTCTGTTATAGCCAGTCATTCTGTTATAGCCAACCACTCTATTATAGCCGGACATTCTGTTATAGCCAGTCATTCTGTTATAGCCAACCACTCTTTTATAGCCAATCACTCTGTTATAGCCAATCACTCTGTTATAGCCAACCACTCTATTATAGCCAGTCATTCTGTTATAGCCAGTCATTCTGTTATAGCCAGTCATTCTGTGATAGCCAACCACTCTTTTATAGCCAACCACTCTGTTATAGCCAATCATTTCTTACGCTCCACATCAGCAACCGAGAGAAGTCTCTGATGTCTCTGATGAGTTTTTCCATCCTGAGGTCTTCACGATGATATTTAATATTTAAAGTCTAGTTTTGTTTGGCACTTACATAATCATACACAGTGCGAGCGACATTTAGTCATCTGCTTTTTACACCCGTCTGTGTAAAAAGAAATCAAGATAAGGATTTTTTTTTAAAGAGATACAGATTAGAATTAAGATACAGAAATAGAATAATAAGGAAGTAAATTCGATCTACTGGAACTAATAGTGGAAGTGAACACAATGACTGATCTGTTGATATGAGTAAAATGAGTAGGAATATATTATTGCGTACAGAGCAAAGTGTGTGCTAGGGGTGTGAAGTTGTTATGTGTTTTGTGAAGTGAGCTATGCCAGGGGGAAGGAGGCTGGTGAAAAACCATAACTGTTTATAGCTGCCTTAAAATATGATAACAGGAACTAACTGGTTTAATTTTTATAAACATAACTATAAAAAAATAAATAGTATGATATGTTTTGGTCTTTATTTAATATATGAAATTCTTGGGAATTTACTCGACTAAATCCTGAGAACTCAGGCCACATCACCACTGATTATTTTTATATAACATGTATGTGTTATGTGTTAGTATAATTTCTGGCATTTAGCAGACACCCTTATTTAGACTTACATTTTATTCAGCTGAGTAATTGGTTGTTAAGAGCCTTGCTCACAAGCCCGCCAGTGGCCACTTGGTAGACCTGGGATTCGAACTCATGACCTTCTAACCAGTAGTCCAACACCTTAATCACCGAGCTACCACAATCATAAGTAACAACCTGTTTTAGTGCTGCTAGAACAGTTTAATACTGACATATCGTTTCTTATATTATTTCATATCATTTTATTTACAATGCATAACAGTCGGGGGGGGGACGTGGCTTAGTGGTTAGCACATTTGCCTCACACCTCCAGGGTTGGGGGTTCGATTCCCGCCTCCGCCTTGTGTGTGGAGTTTGCATGTTCTCCCTGTGACTAGGGGATTTCCTCCGGGTACTCCGGTTTCCTCCCCTGGTCCAAGGACATGCATGGTAGGTTGATTGGCCTCTCTGGAAAATTGTCCGTAGTGTGTGTGTGCCCTGCGATGGGTTGGCACTCCGTCCAGGGTGTATCCTGCCTTGATGCCCGATGACGCATGACCTAATTAAGCAGACACTAACGTTTCTGTCCTCACTACCGACACTCCACAGATGTTGTGAACCGGACATATTCTTTTCAGGAAGTTTTCGGTTCATGGGTTTAAACAGCACCTATTAAAATAAAAAAGGGTTTTTGTATGTGAACTCTCTATTTAACTTGGCTTTCTTCTGATGAATGTTACATCTAAAAGCCAGACATCCGTCCTTCCTGCTGCACTGCAAAAGGAAGTCATGAAAATGTTATAGGTTTTGCTTAATAATAATGTACATCTGAAAGAATTTTTGACATGGTGCTGACAGTTTCAGTGGCCAGTTCGAAAAGCATGAATATCCACAGTTAATGATGTCCTGAACTCTTACGGCTTGAGAATCGCAGTGGAATTCTCACCGGAATTATCCGCAGTGTTCCCGACCTTTCATTTTCTCCTGAGCGCGGAGTCAGGTATGCAGGAACGGGCCTGTCAGGTCTCTGATATTTGGCTAAGAATGATCCACTTTTGATGATGAAGCATTGGGGAATAGATATAATTTAAGGGAGGAAATTGACGCTCAGAGCATGAAATTACCCCTCATTAATCATGCACGGCTATTTAAAGCGGATATCCGTAAATTAATTCCCATCCCATCCCCCGCATAATAACTGCCAGGCTGCAGACAGGGCCATGAAATAAGCCTTCAAATAACATCACGGGGCTGGTTTTGTTACGATTCAGAGCTGGTTTCACATGACCAGCTCGACTAAAAGGGCTGCTCGGTCTCTTAGGTCTTTGAGGTCTCTGACTCTGATGTAGAGATGATTTCATTCAGAACATAAATTTCGGCACGACTGTTTAAACGTTTCCCATTAACACTCCATTTATTACTTTCCAGCCGACCAAAAACAAACATACTTCCCAGTTACAGTATGTCTCTCTACTAATGAATGTTAAACAGGTTATTTTACAGAAGTTGCGTATGCTTGGACATGGTTGCTGAAACCACAAATCATGAATTTCACCGTCAAGACATTTGAATAAGACATGAATAAGTCTTTTGATAACTATAATCTGACTATAATCTCTATATTACTGTTATAATGTCAGCTCTAAGTATGATTCCTACGTATTATACATGTTTTTTCATTGAAAGCTTTCGTAAATATACTGTACATGTAAGGAGTATTATCTCAAGAGAACAGAACAAAATGAATAATAAGTCCACATTTGCTGTCTCCCTGCTGTCTCTCTCTCTTTCTGCTGTCTTGTCTATTGTCTGAATCAAACAGAGATCTTCTCAAAGATAGGCTTTACTTACCGTAATTGTGCCGTGTTGCTATACCCAAGTACAAATATATCAAAATTAACACTTAAGTAATAACAAAATTGTAAACCTGAACATTTACTCCATCACATTTACAAGACTTTTCAAGATTTTTGCTTTTTAAAAGGCGTCTTCTCTCTTCTCGCCAATGCCCCGGACTCCCACGTCTTTTATTTACATTTCAGTATGAGGACTTCCGATGCAGAAAAATGCTCCCGAAGATCGTGACAATGCGTCATCTGCCGTGACCTGCTCATGCCCCATAATACGAAGAGCACTATAGCTATGTTGAATTTCCTACAGGATCAATAAACCATCTGTCTGTCTGTCTGTCTGTCTGTCTGTCTATAACTCTGTGTATCTGAATGGAGGTTCACACAAGGCACCGGACTGCAGTGAGGGACTTGAGGAACAGTTCACAATTCACACTTCAGTAAAGCATTTCAATACACTGAAGTAAGTAAAGACTCATATATACAATGAGACGTCTTCTTTACCTCCCTAGAAGGAATGAACTCTAGTTTGCGAACATTAAGCTACAGTACGTTTAAGTTAAGTTAGCATGTTTTCTTTGCTAATACTGTATCAGACTAGATTCCAGTAGCTAAGTAGCAAGTCAGTTTCTAGCTAATGGTAAATACTGGTCATTTACATGATATAGGAGTCATACATATTACAAGCAAACTTACAATTTACTTCATGACATTACTCAAGTTCAGCTGATAAAAATACTTTCATATATTTAAAAGTAGCGAGTCCATTTCTTGCTAGATGCTTCCAGATTTCTGTCTAGTTATTTAAGTATGATGTTTTCAACCCCTAGACAAAGAATACTGCTGATCATTTAAGACCCCTAAGAGATCCCACGTTCAAAGCGAGTGCAGTCTGAATTATTTAAAAGAAGATGAAAGAATTAGAGAAGTTGTGTCTGAGTTGAGAGAAACGTGTTGAAATTGTTGACTATAGCAATCGGTGTTAAACTACAGATTCGGTAGGTTTTTTAAAAGTCTTGCTTTAAAGACTGTATGATATAAAAGAGCTTCATCTGAATAGATGACATCAGGGTCATCAATTATGTAGCACTGGCAAGAAATGAAAGCGGCTGTGCACTAGCCCCTGACACACAGGATGAAAGAGTGTGTATGGTTAGTTAAATCATGGCGCTGCCCAAGCCATGCATTAGTGATGAGGCATTTGGGCATCCCAGCATGCCCTGCCAATCAGCTCCTTTTTACAGCCACTGGGACTGATAGAGGGCACACATTCCACTGCGCTCTGCTATCTCAAGTGACGCTACAATGAATATATATTGACCTCATTATGGAAGGCTGCCTGGCCATGTGCATACAAGCGTGTGTGTGTGTGTGTGTGTGTGTGTGTGTGTGTGTGTGTGTGTGTGTGTGTGTGTGTGTGTGTGTGTGTGTGTGTGTGTGTGTGTGTGTGTGTGTGTGTGTGTGTGTGTGTGAGAGAGAGAGAGAGAGAGAGAGAGAGAGAGAGAGAAAGAGAGAGAGAGAGCGAGAAAGCAGTCAAGCACACTCTGTACAAATTAAAGCTCCTGTCAACGGGTAATTTATGGGTCCTTGCAAAACCAGGAGCTAAAAATGGAGTGATGGAGGGAGGAAGAGAAGAAGGGAGGGGGGATGCTCAGGTGGAGGAAGGTTCGATGGCATGGAGAGTCTCATACCACACTAATGATGTGGTTTGTGTTGTTGCATGTTTGTGTGCGTGGGTGGAGGAGCGATAATCATCGTGTCCTGTTTCGTCGTGTTGACATGCTGGTAAAACCACAGTCTCTTGCTGTCTCTCTCTCTCTTACACACACACACACACACACACACACACACACACACACACACACACACACACACACACACACACACACAAATGCACACACACACAAACCCACACCTGAGCTGAGACAAGCTAACACAGAATGGAAACACTATTAGAGCACACACACACACACACACAGACACACACACACACACACACACACACATCCGCCTACTCACACGCACACACAATGCCGCCACTTCAGCAGGCTAGTGTTCATGTTTGGGAGTGTTTATTCAGGGGGCGCTCTCACACTGAGTGAGAACACTGGCATGTGTGATAATCACACGGTCTAATAGCATTCATAATAAAGTGCCGCTTCCTTGTTTTTGCCTGGTTAGATACAAAACAACACTAAAGAAAGACAGGAGTTAATACAATTAGCATGTAGTATACGCTAATAGACAAGCAAATATAAACAATTACAATAAGATACAGTGTGAAACCTGCATGAGGAACATGTTCCTGAGATATTCAACCACTAAAATTCAGCGTAAGGGGGAAAAACATCTCACACTGAAAACTAACACTGACAAATCCTGATCTGTATTTAGCGGCCATAAAATAATTCATTTGTTTGTCCTGATTGAAAATGTTGGATAAGTTGATTTCCATTCCGCAGGATGAACGGAATGCCAGTGCACTGTTAAAAGATAATAATAGCAAAAAAATTTCAAAAAAACTCACACACACACACACACACACACACACACACACACACACACACACACACACACACACACACACACACACACACACACACACACACACACACGGTAGATTATTGGTGTTTTCATGCTTTTGTAACTCATGGCAGAAAAAATGAAGCATCGCAACATATTAAATTTAGTACAATAATATTTTACACCAGTACCTGGTTGTATCTGCCAGGAGGTTAAGATTAAGAAGGCCATGCACTCTGTGAACAGTGTATATTAACTGATTTAAAAGAAATATAGCTATAAGGCTTTACAGACACCGCTCACTATCTAATCACTGTTTTGAAGACGTAAACATCAATGTTCTAGTACTATAACTAACTTTAGCTGGCTAGCTTGTTGCTAATGCTACTCACTATTCCCTGCTGTTGTGCTGTAAGATTGAGGGTTGTGCCAATAATTCTGAAAACTACGGTGGCCGAGAAGTGCAAAACACATTAACAAATCCGAAAACACAATGACAAGTCAGACAGCCCGGAAGAGGTAGGTTATAATTTGTGAATGGAAACTTACCGATCATCGCACGAGACACCTTTCATTCTCCTGTACGTCTTGAATGACAGGTGTCTTGTCCGATGATCGGTAAGTATCCATTCACAAACTATACCTACCTTTTCCGGGTTGTCTGAATCGTTGCACGAAACACATTAACAAATCCGGAAACACAACGACAATTCAGACAACCCGGAAGAGGTTGGTATAGTTTGTAAATGGAACACGTTCCGATCAATGGACAAGACACCTGTCACTCAAGGTATACATGAAGTTCGACAGTCTGCCGCAGGGAAAAGTTGGAATGTGTGTAAAAGTGTACAAAATGTATTGTCCTTACTGTGGATTCATTTGGTTATTTTCTTATATTTAAACAGAGAACTTTGACTCTCGAGTGATAGGTGTCTTGTCCAATGAAGTTTCCATTCAAAAACAATACCTACTGTACCTCTTCCAGGTTGTCTGACTTGTCGTTGTGTTTTCAGATTTGTTAATGTGTTTTTGGATTTGTTAATGTGTTTTTGGATTTGTTCATTTGTTTTCAGATTTGTTCATTTGTTTTGCACTTCTCGGCCACCGTAGAAAACAGTAATGCACAAAAAACTTTTACTGAAGAAAAATATTGTAATAAACCTACCTGTATGTTGTTTCTGTACATACTGTACATCAACAGGAGAAGACAGGAGATAGGAACATACTTTAAATAAATTTCTTACAAAATATTTATTTGCCTGATAGCCTATAAGAATGGCTTTAACAACAGAAAGAATAAATAGAGTCTAAAGATATTTTAAAGGAACGCTTTGGAAGTGCGATTACATTAATGGCGACATTAATGAGCTAGGTGAGAATGTAATCATCCAGATAGTGAGTGGTGTTAAACAATGAATCTCTTTTCCCACGATTAAGATGTACGGTTTAGGGAAACATCATAAACCAGAAACCATCGACTGATTGTGATGCGACTTCACACCCAACAAAGTGATTAATAGACCATAACTGGAATTTGAAAAAATCTAAAAAAAGAGTGGCTGTAGGTTAGAAACTCTAAACATGAACCACAATGAACAATTCTGTAGCAGGTCTTCTGTTGTGGCGTTTATGTAAATGATTTAGCTTCAGGCTAAATTCCTCATCCACAAACTAGATGCACAGCTATAGACATTAGCTCAGAAACACATACTTTCACTTTCATTCCATTTTATTTATGATTTTTGGCCTGAAAAGCAAACTGACAACTGAAGAACAGAATGATCAAGGAAGAAGGAACAAAAAAAAAATGCATGTTTATCCTCATCAGGTCAAATTCAAAGTATTTTAAGCTGCTTGATAAAGTGGGAACTACGTGACCACGTCAAACTAGTCAGTAATGCTTTTGGTAAATTGTTTGTATGCAAGAAATCTTGCGTATCTAACTGGATCATTACAAACTTTAGTTATATGTCATTATATTCAAGAATGTAAGCTAGAGAATAATTGCTAACATAGCTAGTTGGTTTAGCATCTTATACTGTAGGTATCTGTATTGACACAGTGCTTCCCTCCAGGTCTGTTGTTATTGGACATATTATTTAGTAAAATTCCAAAAATCTACTGTATAGTATTCCTGCATCCTTGTTATTAAGCTTTAAGGAAATCACAGTTGGATCAGTTGCTGGGAATTCCTAAGAGTTTGTGTGAAGAGAAAATTGTACTATGTACACAATGATTAGTGTCTACACAGGTGAAGCAAATGGTGCAATCTGTGATGAATTATGGCTTAGACTAGCAGGCATGCATTATCGTTCATGCCTGAATAACAGTGAGTTTCAGGGAGGGTGTGTGTTTATGGGTGAGAGATTACGAGAGAATGAGAGAGAGACTATTCCAAACAAAACAAAGAGAAATAAAGAAGAAAAAGAAAACATCCCGGATGACTGGCAGGAGTTGTTATTTGCATTGAACCATTTAAACTCGTGAGAGATCTGTTAAGCAGGGCCACCATTATAATGTGCACAAGATAACCATCTTTAAACATTATTTTCCCATTTACTGACTTTCGTCCCCACATGAAAACTGGCAGGACACATTGGCTAAAATCTTCTGCTGTTGTCTACCCGCCAATCAGCTGGCATTCCTCAGAGTGCCCACACACGGGCTATGAGGGCAGATGCATAGCCTTCGAGACAAACTTTATCAGTTACAGATTCCACTTACCTGCACATACAATTACCTTCTGCACACCTTTTACACTTTCCTCTGATTTCATCAGTCACAGCAAACTTTAAAGCACAGAACAAGTTGTATTGATGCCTGGGGTCTTGCATGACCACAGGAATGTCTCACGTCTCATCAATCTCATTTAACCTCCTACAAGGACAATGCAGGTCCTCTTTCAGCCCCCTGAATAAGCACACACATTCCTGTTCGTGTGTCTTTTTCCTCTTTCAAGTGCATGTGTCAACACTGCCAAGATAAAGCTACCAGCATTGATATTCCCTTCAGACAACAGAGAGATCTCAGTAAGAACAGAATGGATTCATTGCAAGAATTCAAAAGTCTGAACTTAAGAAACAGAGAGAGAAAAACAGAAAGAGGACAACAAAAGACAAAACAATTATCTTTCTTCTTGCACAGACAACGCTTTTTCTGGGTGGCAGCACAGCGCAATCCAGATGACAATCTTTCATGCCTTTTTTTTGTCTTTTAAATCTGAAAAACAAGCGATCAAACATGGAGCAGAATTCTAAACCTGCCAAAACATCAGTGAAATCAAGACATTGAGGAACATTATGCACACACAAACATGTGAATTTGTAGTGTAAGCTGGTTGTGTGGCAGGTGTGTTGTAAAGTCGTCATTCACTAAGCCTGAAGACTATCAGTGTGCATCTCTGAGCTCACACTCACACCATCACACTGATTTACAGTGTAGTCGAGCTTTCACACACACACACACACACACACACACACACACACACACACACACACACACACACACACACACACACACACACACACACACACACACACACACACACACACATACTGTACATGAATATAAACAGTCTCCCAGCTACTTCATTACAGAAATTCACACAGAAATGTCAGGTTACGATCTGTAATAGCCCCAATTACACCAGACTAAGAGTAAAGCTGGGATTTACCTGCTAGAGCTCCTTAGAAATTCCTCCCCTTTAACTGTGTCAATGCATTAAAATGGATCAAGCACAATTAATGTGTTTTTAACCCCTTAAACTGCCAGGACCAATGAGCAAGTCCAGAATTAAATTCCTCTCTATTGCAACATTCTCAACATTCTCTATTACTGAATAATGGATTAAAATTTGAACACCTCAGGAAAAAAATATTTAATAATGCATACAAATGTAGATTCTGAAGAATCTGATTTAACGTGTTTGTTACTGGGATCGACTCTGGATCCACTAAGAGGCAAGGAAGTATAATCACCTTTGCTGGGAGAGACAGAATTCTCTCTCTCTCTCTCTCTCTCTCTCTCTCTCTCTCTCTCTCTCTCTCTCTCTCTCTCTCTCTCTCGCTCTCTCTCTCACTCATCAATCACAGTGACAATTAACACATAGTGCGTCCGGAAGCTCGAGAGCTCAACACATCTTGAGTAGCAGTTTGAATACTTGTGGTTGGCTTTCTTCCTGTGTCTCAGAGGAAGCACCTGTTAGCCTTCACACTCTCCATTTGGTACCTTGTTGTATGATGGAGAGAGCTGGCAGGTTAGCGAGAAGTGACGGTTGACTAAATTGGGGAGAAAATAGGGACTACGCTATAAATAGATTATGTTAACAAAAGAAGTTTGCATACAGTGAAGCCAGTAATTGTGGCACATGAAAAAAAAATCTATTTTTTGATAGGGTTTTCTTCTTTACTTCAGCTAAAGGTAAGATTTATTTAGTATTTTCGCTACAATATGAACCGCAAAGGCATTATTTTAGAACCTTTTTAAACCCATTTTTAAAACCAAGGGTGCCAATAATAAGAGCTAACTGTGACCACCTTGGTGCAGTTATTTTGTTCTCTGCAGTTACTTGGTGAAATATTCACATATTCACATATCACATAATATAAAATATGTCCAATCGATGCATAAATACGTAAATACTAAATGCATGAATACAGAGAAAATCCAAGAGAGTAAAATTTAAGAAAAAATCAGGAGAGAAACTATAGCAAAAAACAGAAAGTGCCTGGTTTGGCTTGTATTCCTGCATCCAGCGTTCCTGAAACATCCTCTGGATGAAAAAAAAAGCATAAAAGCTAAATAAATACGGACGGATTATTAAAAGACCAAAAAAATAAAGGTGGCATAATACAGCAGTGCCACTTATTAATATTTAGTTTAGATCGAGGAGCTAAAATACAAGACGTTAATACATTCATCAAAACAGAAAAAGAGTTCTCTGAAATACTGACGCAAGTCTTAGGATTTAATCCGTCTTTGTCACACACCACAGTACGCCGCGTTTCAACAAAAGATAGAAAGTGAAAAAAACAGACAAAGAAAAGATAAAGATGGATTAAAGTCTACTCTTTTTCTTTCTTTCTTTCTTTCTTTGGCTTTTTCACAGCTTCTTATTACATTTAATAGGTCAGTTAAATTGGAGCTGGAGCAAAAAAAAAAAAAAAAAAAGAATTTTGGTCCTAAAAACAGAAGTGACAGCACATTAAGATGAGTGATGTCCCCCATCTCGCTTCAGCCCTTCACCCCTTCCTGCAGATCTGAGCCTCATAAAGCCTGGGAGAGCTGGACACCAGCAGAACTGCAGAGCTAGCACACACACACACACACACGCACGCATGCACACACACACACACACACACACACACACACACACACACACACACACACACACACACACACACACACACACACACACACACAGAGTACAGAAAAAGTTCCACTTCTGCTGAGCTGTTCATTTGTCAGATATATGCTTAACATATACTACATACATAATACAAAAAGGTTTAGAATTGTCAATACGGTGACATTTCTGTAAGAAAACTTTATTCAACATTTATGGAAGGAGTCTTCAGTGTCAGTGAGTTGTAACACCACTGTAAGTGTCAGCACTTTCTGTTTCTCTATAACATGCCAAACCTTTTTTTTCTTCTTATTTTGAGAATGTAGTAATGCAAACTGTGGACACTGTGGACAACTCCACCACTAAAAAGTCTAGTCCTTCTTATTAATTAGTATACCATAAATACAAACATAAAGGAACCTACCGAGTAAAAATGTAATCAGTTTCTCTGTTGGTTACAATGAAAATTCCAAATAATCACTCACTCAGTCGTGAGATATCACACTAAAGACACTCACAGACCGGTGGACGGATACATGAATGCTCTGATGGCAAACATATCCGAGCGTGAACATGTAACTTCTCTATATGACAAACAGGAAGGAAGCTAAAAATATTCAGATACATAACCTTGCTGTGAACTCGAACCTAGATCGAATCCAATATAATTATTTGCTGGTTAAAATGACAATACTAAACAAATCCTACAAATATTCCAGCAATGTTTATCATCCAGTAACAGTAACATGTTAACCCTGAAAACACAAAAGCTGAACAACCCAGAGGCTGGTGAGGGAACCTGCTTTCTGGATGTTGCTCTAAACATTAAATACAGCTAGAAATGTTATATTGTTAGAGTAAAATAATATTATTCTCTTATTCTCTTTTCATTCATTTCATTGTATTTTATTCTTGTTTTTTAAATCTCCATGATTGACTCTTGTATTTGATTAGATTTTTTTTATTTTTTTTTTGTATAAAAGGGACAGTTATAAATAGCATTTCACTGCATGTCACACTGTGTATGTGACCAATAGAATTAAGGTTAAAGGTTAAAATGGTTGTGTAGATCGTTCTGTGGTGATACTTGCGCTCTGTTTTACCAAATTCAGATCCCACAAATCTAAAGACTTCTGAACTGTTGTGAATTTGCCAGTATGTGAATGTTCTTATTTTCTGATCATTATAAAGTTGAAATATATTTGCCAAAATAAATAATAATAATAATAAAGGTCTTGTTTAGTCAGGACATGATGTTATTGCTGAAATTTCCAGTGCCCATGACCACAGGCTTTCACAGTCCTTCATAGTAATCATGTGGAGTAAGTACTTCCAAGTTCACACCCCAGACACCTTGGCTGTGTTTGAATTGCAAATCTGCTCTTGCACTTTGAGCTCAGGCTGTCTTGGCATTACCTATTCTGTGGAAGGGCTGCCAGGGACTGTGAGCTTCTGTTGAGATGCACACACACACACACACACACACACACACACACACACACACACACACACACACACCGACTCTCACAGTAGAGCACGATCAATAACCATGCACAGGATGGACCACTCAAAGTCAGAGAGATGGCAACAAGGCAACTAGTCCTTGGAAATAAAAATGAGTAAGGCAGAGACAGTGAGGAAGGAGAAGGCCGTGTGCTCAGACAGTGTCACTGTTGTTAAAACACGATCAGCCCGTTTTAGACCGGTCACTATGGCTACACCCAATTACCTCAGAGCAAAAGTGAACCCATAAACACTATTAATAAAAGAGATATTTAGAACAATGACAGGGTGATCTTCAACCCCTGGAAACTCAGTCACTACACTCCATAAATCCTTTGATGAAGGTCATCAGGAAATGCTGTTAGAATTCCAAGCATTACATTTTATAGCAGGCAATACAATGGCTATTTATAAGTGCAAAAATGCTGCTTCGCTCACAAAAGCCGCGAGCAGAACATTAAACCGACGAACCTCCATGACGTGTGCGTTACCGACATTATTGTGTTGTAGCACAAAACTGAGCAGGGATGAATGTTAAGCAGTCACATCTTAGTAAATTCAATTTAAATGCTTTAGTGGCAGGAACATATTGTTACAGATTTAACAAGGCATTTAAATAAGCCTATATAATAAATCAGTCTTGTACCCAGCCTATGAAGATAGCTTATGAGGTTTCTAATGGATCATTTGTGTAGTGCTCAATGATGTGTGTCTGGTTAGCGTTAGCAGGGTAGGCTTAGCATGTCCTGCTAATCAACAGGTTAATGTGAAACAAAGTCAACACTGTGACTGTACCACCTGTTAACATATCTGTGTGTGTGTGTGTGTGTGTGTGTGTGTGTGTGTGTGTGTGTGTGTGTGTGTGTGTGTGTGTGTGTGTGTGTGTGTGTGTGTGTGTGTGTGTGTGTGTGTATGTGTGTGTGTAAGGTTTCAGTGCCAGGAACTGATTTTGCTAGTAAAGCTATTATCACACACACACACACACACACACACACACACACACACACACACACACACACACACACACACACACACACACACACACACACACACACCATGGAGGCAAACACCTGCAGGCAAGTTGACTACAAATACATACAGGTCTGTTCATGATTAGCACTCTACCACAAACCACTAAGTATAGTGTCATGTGTTTATAGTGTACATACAGCTCTTAGTTGGGCGTGTGAAAGTATGTGTACTGATGTCTTATTCATATGGTACATACAATACGCTTATTTTGACACATTACTCAAATTCATTGTTTACAGAGAATGACGCAAGAATCAATTTCAACACACTTGATCATAAAAGAAATAAAAGATAAAAAGCCAGATTGGTTTTTAGCTGACAAAAAGGCTACATGAACTGAAATAAGCACTCCTTATAGACGTGATGAACTGAAAAGCAAATAACAACAACACAATACACCTAACCTTGAGGCAGATGAGTGACAACAGCAGAAGAGCACATCTACTTAGGGCACAGGTTCACATCCGGACACAACTGTTGACAGGAAGATGACTTTGGATCTGGATTGTTTTTCTTTTGCTATACAATATCACTTATTCTACTGCAAGGCAACCTCAGTATGCTCAATATGCAGGATATGTTTATCCTGTTTTTACTTACTCAGAACCTGGAACTATAAAAAAGGCACTACTTAAAATACAAATTATGTAGTATTTTGGTTTAAATATCACACAATCATAAGTTTTATAATCATACACTTTATTAATCAAATCCAAAGTCCTGACCAAGGTAAACAATTTTCCTATTTTATCCAAAGTCCCTGAAACAGCTCTGCAGTAATTAGCCCCATAAAACATAAGGGGTTTGTACCCTGAGGTCCTGAACCCCACTTTGAAAGCAACTAATCTTAATAACTTTTAATAAAGTAATACATACGTGTACATTAAAGAAAGAAAGAAAGAAAGAAAGAAAGAAAGAAAGAAAGAAAGAAAGAAAGAAAGAAAGAAAGAAAAAGAAAATGCAACTGAATAAATCTAATACTGAATTATACTGAGTTATAGTGCAAATCCCTTAAAATGGTATTTGTGTATAGTAGAATAAGCCTTTTTTTTTTGTCACATATGCATTACAGCAGTGAAATTCTTTTCTTTGGATATTTTGGCTCGTTAGGAAGCTGAGATCAGAGCTCAGGATCAACCGTGTCACAGCTCCCCTGGAGCAAAGAGGGTTAAGGGTCTCCCTCATGGGCCCAACAGCCAGTGGCAGCTTGGACCCTTAACCTTCAATCAACGACCCAGAACCTTAACTGTTCGAGTCAGCATTGTACTACAGTAATAAAGTATAAATTTTTAGCTGCTTTTCTAGCTATATCCTCAGATTCCTCAGAGAAAATAAGTTCTAAAAAAAGGAACTAGTCCTACGTCGTCTTTCAGATACACCCTTGAGGTCACGTTGCTACAAACTAGATTTTTATTAAAAAAAATAATAATAATAATAAATGAATTTTGTGTTATGACTTCTGGATTTCTTTTTTTTACCTGAGTTAAGGCCACACCCTAGTCTTATCAGCTGTACAGAATTTGTTAAGAAATAACACAGGCCTTGGTGTGTAATTAGGTCGATTCTCACTCTTAGGTGTCAGGCCACAAGCGGAACAAGCAGAGACATTGACTGCATGGCTGGCAAACTAGCATGAATCTGTGAACCCGCCTTTCACCTCGTGCTTTTCATTCCCTCCCTTAACCCAGATGTGTTTCAGCAGCAAGAGGTGGTTTAGGTGTGTACGTGAGTGTGTGTGCAGGTGCTTGTGCACTTAAGAGTTTAGTTGAGCTGCTCACTTGAGTAGAGAGAAAGGCACAAATTCTCTTTGTTGCAGAAAAATGGCCAAATAGGGTAAAACAACAAGCATTAAATAAAGCAGCCTTCAGTCCCTATCACTTCACTTTCACACAGAGACTGCCACAGGTGTGTATCCACTCAGGTGTCATTCAGGAAGGGTTAGATTTTCAAAACACACACACATAGACTATTGTATGCTGTGTGTGTGAATGACATGTCTAACAGGTGGTGTAAGGTTCACTTCATTCTGACACAATACTTGAAATGAGAGACAGGAAATGCTTGTCTTATTATCGGTCTGATTACAATCTCCATAAACATGCACTTATTATCTACTACATTTATCCTTTTAATTGACCCCACCTAGACATCAGCAAAACTACATTCCTTGACTTAAAACTGTTCCTTCTCATTAGTGTGGATAGGTACGTGTGGTTTCCATCAGTCACATGACTCTTGCACAATTTGGTGTTTTCCCCCGTTCCCAGCACTTCCTGGGTTGAACTGGGTGTGAAATATTTAATCCTGATCAACGTTGTGGTGGAGCACAAACTCAGATCAGACCTTGGATTGTTGAATCCAAAAGAAATGAGTAAACATCGAGTAAATAAACATTGCACAATATCACTTTTTATATTGTTGTTTTCCTTAAAAACCACTAAGCTTTGAAATGAATTTAAACTAGTTCACACAATAGTCACTTACATATATATTAGAAAAAAACATGGAAAAATTAAATAAATCCAAACCACATAAAAAAAGTCTTTTCATGTGTAAACATTTCCAGTTTAACAATAAATGTATTGTCTAAATCCGATTTTTACTCATTGATATTTGTTCCAAGATCCATCATCTGCTGTCTACCATTTCTTGCTGGTATCACTGATATCGATACGGAGTACTGGATGGTGCCGTCTCTAATAAAAAAAAAACATAGAAATGTATATATATTTATAACCAAATTTGACTGAAATTCACCATAAAGCCATAACAAGCTCACAATACTATAAAATCGCACAACACTCCTTTAAAAATCATTTTGGGGTACCTATTGGGGTGGACTACTCCTTTTTAATCGCTATTGACAATATCTGTAACAAAACAACATATAAAGTTTTTGCTTGGTGAAAGAATTCTTAACATTTTTAATCCTTAAAAAATACAATTTTCTCTTTTAAATACGTGTCGGTATTCAGTGCAATACATTTTGTTCTAATATTAGGCTTGTTTTCGCTCTGCCCTTTTTAACACAGACCTGGCAACCCTGATTCCCATACTCACTGCCAGAAAGTCTTTAAATGTTTACAAATATAAACACCATTAATATGAGAATTAGTTTGCAAATAAATCATCTAGGTAACATGACAATGCGCTGGAGTAGAGACGCTGAAGATAAACAACTCGCTTGCTAAAAGCACACTGAGCAGGGTGTTAATTAGAGTTAACTGGCTAGTGCTACACCATGATGATGGTATTTTATGGTAAGTTGAGGTCACTGCTCTCTGTTTGTGATTCATGATGGTTTAATAGATAAGACTTGATGAGTTTAATGGTCTGTTTCGGTATTAAATTGTTTTGTGAGTGCTTTATCCTGGTCAGGGTTGAGCTGGATCTTATTCCAGGGACACCAGGGGCAATTCTGGAACACAGCCTGAAAAGGACATCACGGAGCATCACACACATTTATGATAAGTGAGAAAAATGGAATTTTTTTAAGCTAGAATTCCTTTGACATAATGGAAACCAGTAGAGATTTTTCTAATGGATTGGGATATCTCTTTTTGAGATATTATTATTGTTGTAACTTCTTTCTTGGTTTGCACTTGATTCTGCTTTTAATACTTTTAATAATATTGCAATCCCGCCACATCCTTGCCAATTCATACACTTTTCAGCCAGGGGGCACTGGTAGCGTTTGTATGTGTGTTTAGCGTGTATATCCAGAGTGTAAATGGTAGCGGATGACCGTGAGCCAACACGCTCACTGTCGGCCCATCTGTCTTGTGACACTTCGTCTCCTCAGCAATCATAACTCGCTGCGGCACGGCCAATCTGTTCCGCTGCAGGTAGATCGGCAGGGCGCCACGCACCGCTAGCTCATTACCCAACTCAGCTAGCGCTCACTTGCCACAGCGCACAGCTAGCACTAACTCACTTTAGCCTTCAGGAGCTGCTAACTATAGTCTTCAAATAGCACCAGGCTATTATCACACTCAGCACTAATCACCACAGACCTCAATCAGTAGCATCTCACAAACTTAGAGCGAATGTAAAAATGTTTTTTTGCCCATGACTATTTTATTACAGAGAAGCCGCTAGCTAGAATGAACTTATTTGTGTAATACAGTATGTAGTCAGTGCATTACAGTAACATGTGAGTGATAATCCATGTCTCTTTTCCTCTATTCATTTCTCCCTCTGGCTAGCTTTCACCACAGTGATGGTTACCATGCTAAATATGGTGATTATGCTGGAAAGCTAGGCAGTGTTGGACACCAGCTGGTATTTAGCCTGGAAGAAATCCTTGCTACTCATCTGACCAGCAAAACTACATGTAATAATATCCCAAATTGGTATATATTGGCTCTGGGGGAACAAAATGGAGCTTATTATGTAGTTTATTTACAGTGAAGGATTTAGGATAGAAAATACACATGCAGTGGTGAATCCAGGCCAAATTTCTAGACAATTATGTAGAAAATTGGTAAGAAAAAAAAAAAAAATTCCAAATTTGGTCTCCCTTTGCTCTTATAGTCCAGGTCAATTCAATCGTATGGACACAACAGACATTGTGTACATACATATATTTTGAATATAAATGACAAAGTCTCAATTTATTTATATGTATCCCTTATGAGCAAGCACAGGCAACAGTGGCAAAAAAAAAAATCCCTAAGAAGATAAAAAAAACCTTGAGAGAAACCAGACTCTAAGTAGCTCCACTCTTCTGGTAAAGCTTTCCACAAGATTCTGGAGTGTAGATGTGGGGATTTGCTCATTCAGCCACAAGCTTATGCTTACTAAAAATCCCTAGGCAGATATATATGCCTCCAATTACCAGTAAACAAAAACAAATCTAGATTCACACGATTTACATCATCCCTAGCAGAAGCTTGGATTAGTGACTGTAGCATGACATCATTATCATCATCAGCAGCAGCTCTTAATGCCACCATGCCATGTTTTCTTCCTTTGTGCCTCTGCAAATTGATTTGGAAAGGGCAATCTGTCAGATATGCAAGAAAGAGGAATGAGAGATTAAAAGGCTCTGAAATAATTCATGCGGTTTTTTTTTTATGCCTGCTCTGACAGTTCTGGATATAATGACCTTCTCCGAGTCATTTGGGAAATGAAAAGTGCAGGTTTTCCATTGGCATTTAACAAGATGACGTGCAAGTATATCAGTGGAAATTAGTGTTATTCCTTGTGAAGCAATTTCTTAAAAATCCTGGCTGTGAGAAAACGATTGCTTCATTACTCTGCTCTACTTATTTTAATGGAGTGATAAACTACCTGATGAACTACATGATCTGCTGACTGAGAAAAGACATCTGCTGAATGGAAGGAGCTCAGAGGAATGAGAGACGTTACTAGGATTACAGATAACAGAGAGTCTGGTCTACTGTTAGAGCATGTAAAGGAATGTTACAATGGCATGGCATTATAATCTCTTCACACACACACACACACACACACACACACACACACACACACACACACACACACACACACACACACACACACACACACACACACACACACACACACTTTTGCTTCATTTCCTCTGTTTAAATGGGGTCCTATACATCGAGAGCCCCAGAGGAGTTGTGGCTTAGTAAAACACCCTGCAAAACTGTTTGTCTTATTCTCTGTTGCCTTCTTTTTTTTTTTTTTTTCAGTGAACCAACATTAACCCTCAAGCCCACACACACACTTAGACACACTATTTTACCCCTGATATACATCAGTAAACCATTTTGGTAAACCACTCACACTCATATGCTCCCGATAGTGAATTATCACTTGTTTAACACCAGGATAAATAAACACCGTGAAATCCTGAGAGGTGCACTATTATAAGTAAACGTTTACAAAAAAAAAACCAACAAGACTCATCCAGATGTGTGCAATATTAGCAGTGACATAGTGTAAGTGTTTGACAGTTTGCTTATTTAAGTGTGAACCCTAAATCCTTGAGCAACGCATGCTCCGGTGCCATCTCCAGATGTGCAGGAACTGAGAGTGCTTGGTCTACCAGTGTTCCATGACTGCACGGCCTGCTTCACTCCCAAGCTCTGTAAATCTAACCCGAGCACACGTGTGTCTTCTGGGTTAAAGGTGCGCTGAAGCATTTTTTGCAATCAACACGTGGAGCTTCAGAATGAATACAAATCATTTGAGCAATTATCCAAAGCTAAAAGTTATTAAGTGACTTTCTGGGCTGTCTGGGTTCTGGGTATGAATCTTGGGATTTCTGTCTGTCTGTTAATTAGAAAAGAAATCAGTAACCAGTTGTTTTTGATGAGTACCTCTATAAGTTAGAGAGCACTTTTTGTATTCAGCTGTCCAATGACAATATACAAACATCAGTAGGCTGAAAGCTTTGAATAGATGCGGTGGCTTCACCATAAAAGTGTGATGTCCAGTGGTCATATTAGAATATTTTACACATTAAAATCTTCATATATGTTCTTCTGTAGCTAATGTTTTCCAAGAACTTTACTGCTTATTTCTCCATTTTAATCTGACATTGTTATGGATTTTTTCCCTATACATAATTATGGTCATTCTTGGACCAATTGGAAATTCACATAAACGTCACAGACTTGACAGCGTGGCGTTACGTTACATGTTATATATGTTATGCCACAACTAAAATGATGGCATTTAGAGACAAAGTCCTACAACTTGCACTTCAATATTTATAAAGTGAGTTAAAATGAATATAACAGACAGCTACAACTGACACCAACCTGACCAAAAAAAAAAAAAAGGAAAGAATCTGCCTATCTTAGTCATAAATATTTTACACATCACCCAAGGCTTTTAACCTCATGCTTGTGACTATTGTGCCCTATTTACAGCCACAGACAAGTCATGCCCAGGCAATGTTCTGTGCTCTGGAAAGCACCACACAGCAGTTCAGTTATTATCCTCCATTAAAAAGCTCGTTCTGCCATGTTGTCAGATCTGTGGACATGTCTGCAAGCAGGCAGTGTAGCGAAGGAAGACAGTGAGGGTTTCAGGACACACCAGGCTTTTTCGTGACAATGTCGTAAACAAGCTTGTCAAGGCTGTGAAGAGGTGCGGTCTGCCATGGCCACATAGTTTAGCACGATTCTTACCATGAACGCTTTTGGAAGTCCCCCATCTGCAGGAGCCATCCCAAACCATCAGCTCTACACACCCCGAGCCAGACCACCAGTATCTGAACCTCAACCACAACACACACATACACACACACACGGACACGCACACACACACTGAGTTGCAGACAGCAGAACACAAATAAAGTGCTTTTCCTCTTCTCTACTGTTTAAAAGTGAGACTTTTTTCCTTTGTTTTGGTTGTCTTATTTTGACAGCTCTTGGCAGGAATTCTCAAACCTCAATGCTTGATCAGATTTTCACATTCTCAGCCACACACACACAAACACACACTTGCTGTAGTCTCTCTTTTTATGGACAGTCCCAGACAAACACTTCTTTTCCCAGTGGAAAACAGACGGCTAGTGACATTGCATGTATTAAGGCCGTCTGTTGACATTAATCATATTACACACACACACACACACACACACACACACACACACACACACACACACACACACACACACACACACACACACACACACACACACACACACACACACACACACACAATGCTGTAAAACAGTGGAATGCTGCATTAATTATCACTGGATCATTAATGGGTGAATAAGCAGAATCAAAAGTGGGTTAATCAGCATGTGAACTCCCAGTTACACTAATTAAGCAAGCATGGAGCTGGGTCTGCTCGAGGGTGTCTTCATTACACACATTATTCCAATTATCACCTGTGGGAGAAGGAGCTGAAGAGCATCTTGCTGCTTCATGGCCTCTTCTGTTAACTAGCAGAGCACAGAGGAACATAGGAACATACAGTAGAGGAGAATGAAAAAAGAGCATGTTGTATCACTACACATTCAACTCTATTCCAATGTTATGTTTAGTATATTTCAATGAAGGGTTTGTGTTCATTTGTGTTTATAATACACCTTTACAACATTTGGCCAACACACTTATTCAGAGCTATGTACATTTATTTTATTTATAAAACTGACCAGTTGAGGGTTAAGGACCTTGCACAAGAGCCCAACAGTAGTTGGTGCTAGGATATGAACACATGGTCTTCTAATCAGTTGTAACATCTAGTAACTCACTCACCTGCTAAATGAAACCAGGAGATGTTTATCTAAGCTTCGGTTGTCCTGTTACAGTGAACCTGTAGCCACCACAGTTTCAGATACTCAGTGTATAAGTGTGAGTGATGTCTTCTGCTTTGTCATAAATCTGTCTCAGGGTTCAATGGGGTGTGAGTTACAGAATACATTTCTGTTCACAACACTTGTATAGAGTAATTGTGTGAGTTACTGTAGGCTTCCTGTCAGCTCATGCCAGTACGGGTGTCCTGCTAAGACCTCACATCATCAGGTTCCACCTGTACTGCCACTGACTTGAGAATTATTTATTATTATTTTTTTGCACCATTAACCTCTAGTCCGTTTGTGTGAATCCCAAGAGGTCAGCACTATCTTAAATACTCAAACCAGCTCATATGGCACCAACAACCAAGCGACGATTGGAGTCACTGAGATCACGTTACACTACCTTTGATTTTGAAAATGAACTGAAACTCTTTATCTGAATGATTTTATGTAATGTGTTGCATTTCAAGCTCTTTTTTTTTTGGTACTTGAAACTAATACCTTGTTATTCAGGATGTTACCACCTTTTTTGCACTTTTTACAGAGGAGGAAAGAAAGGCAGAGTAAGTGAATCCGAACATGTGCTCTTTGAAAAATAGCATTCATTGACACGTTCTTCTCTTTAACAAACGTGTGTGTTCAGTTTGTATAACATATCCTGTAAACCCAGACAGAGCAGCAGTGTAAGAGACATAAAAACGTACAAAAATACTGTATGTTCATCTTATATCAGTCCAGCTGAGATAAACACTGGCCCACACTTTTGTATACAAGATCCACTTCTGCTTCTAATTGTACCAGCTCCTATTGTCTTCCGTGCCATGAAGATTTTGGACCTCCATTGAGACGTTGTCATGACGCGGGGTAAGGAAGCGGACCCAGGGTTTAATAACAAAAGGACATTAAACAACACACGGACTAGAGACAGGACAAAGACAACAGTAGATTCCGCGCTGCCATCGGTAACGCGGCACACTTAGTACAAAAGACAATCAGATACAATTAGGAACGGGTGTGGAAACAGGGAGGAACAGACGAGGGCAGGGCAGACATGTGACGAGGAACATAAACAAACAAGTGCCGAGTTTGGATCCTCTCAAGGTTTCTTCCTTTACCGGTCAAGGGAGTTTTTCCTCGCCACTGTTGCCTGAGTCACCTCAGACTTGCTCATTGGGGATAAAAACAAACACATTAAAATATATCTAATATTAATCTTGAATTTTGTATTATATTAATCTCTAAATTATTCTTTATATTAACCTTTTGTTCTATGTTTATGTTCTGTAAAGCTGCTTTGAGATGATGTTAAGTGCTACACAAATAAATTTGAATTGAACTGAATTCTGTCTAACAGCTCTAGTTAAAAAACGCATACAGATAGAAATTCTGTTTTATTCACACCACACCATTCTGTTCATTTTTCCACCACACTACAAATTTACAAGCAAAAAACATACATCCCAAACAAGAACTAGTAAAACTAGTAAACTTCTAGTTTACTTACCAGCACCACTGGGGGCAACTAATGAAACAGGAAAGTTATCACGTTCAACCCACATTTGTTGGCTACCCGCTTAGAAAATAGCACTCGATAGAATACATCCTATTTTTTTGCACTATAACTAGATTTTTATTATATTTGCACTGCCAGCTATGGAAAGTGTGAATTTAAGCAGGAATGTAAATAAAGAAGTAACTGAACTGGTCATGTTCAAGTCTTTAATATATTTTTTAAATACATTTTCCAATTTATTAGCCTCAATTATTCACAAAACGTAATGTGATGATCAGATTTCATAACCTCAAAACTAGGGAGCTGAAATCATCGTGTGTGTGTGTGTGTGTGTGTGTGTGTGTGTGTGTGTGTGTGTGTGTGTGTGTGTGTGTGTGTGTGTGTGTGTGTGTGTGTGTGTGTGTATGTGTGTGTGTGTGCTGCACTTTTCATGCTGCTCTAATATAATATCTTGACTTTTAAAAACAATAAATTGTGGCCGTGTTAATTGTCCTTCTTCCATAAAGAAAATGTGCCCATGATTTAATGGACGTGTAGACCAGGCAGTCGTCTGCTATGGCATCTGCTCTCTTTAAGTAGGTGTTAATAATAATAATCATTTTATTGTGAGATTCACCACAGCACAGAAGCCTCTGTTCTTGAGATACGTATCTCCTCAGAACAAAATGCCTTCTCCTCTGATTTACAAAGTGCACCAAATGGCCTCTGTGACATACAACAGACAGCTAAGTGTCAAACAGAAGCTCTAAACTTTATTACTGCTTCTCAATTGAGCCAATAAAAAAACGACTTCCTTTAACATTGTGCCTTTACTTTAACATTGTCCGAGGATCGTTCATGTCTGTAGTTAGGTCTGAGGTCTGAATGCTGATGTGCACAAACTGGCTATGAAATCGCTGCTCACGGCATAACTGGCAACTTAACCCTGAATTACAACCCTAAAATAGTCTAACCGTTCCTTTGCAAAGCTAGTAAGTGTAATTAATTCTAAATTAGCACTCTCTTGATTAATCACTCAGCCTGTTCACTTTCCCGGCTGTCTTTCAGTTTAGCACAGGTGCTGAAACCCGAACCCTGTTAACCAATCGCCTGTGAAGTAGTCACCATGCCAGAGACGGTGAGAACGACACACCTGCTAATGCCCCCTGAGTGCCGACGAGCAGCCATCCGCTGGTCTCACCACAGCGTTGTTATGGGAGCTGGCAGCTGAATGGCCTCTCTTCCAGGAAGTGTTAACGAAAGAAGGTTCATGTGTCCTGGCTAAAACCTCACACCCCTCACTGAGCTTTTCCAATAAGCACTGAGGGCAGCTTGATCTCTATACTATGAGTCAGAAGCGCACGTACGCTCCCAGAGCACGGCTGAAGGAAACAGGATCGCTCTCTGCTTAAGCCTTACGCAGTTAACAGTTCATACATAATTAAAATGGTGATGGGGAAAATGTCATATCGAGCATGTGGCAAGGATAGAATAATATAGAATGAAAGATATTACATTCATATGTAAATTAACATGGACTGATGAGCAGTCATGTCTTTGTAGGTCTGTGCAAGTATTACAGAGATTATCCTGTAATGTGTGTGTGTGTGTGTGTGTGTGTGTGTGTGTGTGTGTGTGTGTGTGTGTGTGTGTGTGTGTGTGTGTGTGTGTGTGTGTGTGTGTGTGTGTGTGTGTGTCTGTTTATTACACTATGGGGACCATAGCACATTTGCACACTCAAACTGTGATGAACAAAATCATTATGGGAACAGAAATAGCGACCTCTGAATATCCTTGCAGGTTTGACCCGTGTTCAGAGCTGTAGCTATGAAGTGATGGAGGGAAATAAATGACAAAGAAGCAAGATTTGACAATATTGGTAAAAAGTGGCTCTGGCTCAGAGGTACTGTAGCTTGTGATTGATGCAGTTTGGGTGATAAACACAGAGAAAGCAAACACTCCATACTTCTGAGATGTTACATACAAACTCATATTAATCATAACACATAGCTAGGCAGGTCTTAGAGCAAGAAAATTATGTTTCAATCGTATTTGTTAATATTATTATTATCCGTGAGTAGCCCTGCAGTAAAGCAAACACTTCACATTCTGTGGAAGGACATCAGGAGCATCGTCCGAGACAGCATCATCTGATCTGTGCTGTGAATTAAAATGGTCTTCTGAAACGTAATTTAAAAAGATCAAGTCTGAGACTGTCTACCTTGAGGCAAAATAGAGCAATAAATTGAGCAACAACATTGTAATTCTTTAATAGCAAGATATAAAACCCTGACGAAAGTAAACAAAAGATCTAATAGAAGGGTTTCACAGGAAACAGAGGTGAATGTGTAGTACTTATACTATCTGTTATGTTATTATTATTATTTATTTATTTATTTTTGTGCGTGTTGCTTTAATGACACAAGTGTAAATGCGCTGTGTAAAATCTGGTGGGTTTGTGATAAAATCCTTAACTTCAAATCAAAGGTTCTTGGGTCAAATCCAACTCAGAAGCATGGGTAAAGCAAGATAGTGGAAATATGTTAGTGGGCAGAGCAAGAGAGTGGCAAGAAGGTAGTGGGTGGAGCACAATAGTGATGAGAAGGTGGTGGGTGGAGCACAATAGTGATGAGAAGGTGGTGAGTGGAGCACAATAGTGATGAGAAGGTGGTGGGTGGAGCACAATAGTGATGAGAAGGTGGAGGGTGGAGCACAATAGTGATGAGAAGGTGGTGGGTGGAGCACAATAGTGATGAGAAGGTGGTGGGTGGAGCACAATAGTGATGAGAAGGTGGTGGGTGGAGCACAATAGTGATGAGAAGGTGGTGAGTGGAGCACAATAGTGATGAGAAGGTGGTGGGTGGAGCACAATAGTGATGAGAAGGTGGAGGGTGGAGCACAATAGTGATGAGAAGGTGGTGGGTGGAGCACAATAGTGATGAGAAGGTGGTGGGTGGAGCACAATAGTGATGAGAAGGTGGAGGGTGGAGCACAATAGTGATGAGCAGGTGGTGAGTGGAGCACAATAGTGATGAGAAGGTGGTGGGTGGAGCACAATAGTGATGAGCAGGTGGTGAGTGGAGCACAATAGTGATGGTGGGTGGAGCACAATAGTGATGAGAAGTTGGTGAGTGGAGCACAATAGTGATGAGCAGGTGGTGGGTGGAGCACAATAGTGATGAGCAGGTGGTGAGTGGAGCACAATAGTGATGGTGGGTGGAGCACAATAGTGATGAGAAGGTGGTGGGTGGAGCACAATAGTGATGAGAAGGTGGTGGGTGGAGCACAATAGTGATGGTGGGTGGAGCACAATAGTGATGAGAAGGTGGTGGGTGGAGCACAATAGTGATGAGCAGGTGGTGGGTGGAGCACAATAGTGATGGTGGGTGGAGCACAATAGTGATGAGAAGGTGGTGGGTGGAGCACAATAGTGATGGCGGGTGGAGCACAATAGTGATGAGAAGGTGGAGGGCAGAGCATAAGAAGGTAGATGTTGTATATAGTGCTATAGAGAACAGAAAAAAATCCAAATAACCCCTTCCTTCTCTAGCACTGATCCCCCACTCTCAGCCATCCTGCACTTTCCACATTTATCCTCCTAAACTGTCAATACACAAATTCTGGAGTTCTGTCTGGATCTCGACCCATTGTCCGCTCAAACCAGAAGTGCTGCTCATCCACAGGAACTCATAAAACAAGCTGCTTTATGGTCATTCTCACCTTTGTCTAATTAACCTTGACTTAAACCTAAAAACAAAGGCACCCAGCTACGACCTAGAGACCTCACACACAGCTTGTAGCAATAAGTGTTCCGGTCCAGTGTGTGCTTTCCATAACCACTATTTAAAACCGGGGAAAATAAACAGAGACCAATAAAATGTTAATTGAAGTCTGTGAAGGATTCACACCAAACAGGTTACACATTCCAGTGCCAGAATAAAACACTACAATGATATATGATAGTTAATATACAGTATACATGTGTGCGCATTTCAGATAAATGCTGATAAATAAACAGAGGGAAGAGGAGATGTTGATGCTTCATTGGTCACTAAATCGTTTGTTTAGCGTAATGTGAGTGTAGTGTGACTTGTGACGTAAACTGACTTAAACACTCCAGATGAACACAAACTCATCATATAACACTGCGGCTCCGTCCCAAACAGCATGTCATCCCTTACCCATGTCTTTTAATGACTCTCTCTCTCGCTCTCTCTCTCTCTGAGTGTGTGTGTGTGTGCTTTCTTACGGATTTTCAGCAGTGCTGTATGAAACCTGGGGGGTCTCCAGCAATCTGTATTCCATCCCTTAGCTTAGCGGGATAATTAAGACCTCTGTGGAAGTGACAGAATACCCCCCCACAATCAACCTGCCCCGCACACACACGCACACACACAGCCTCACGCTCAGCTGCTTCTTGTCTTCCTTGCTGTCAGAGACTGTGTGTGTGTGTGTGTGTGTGTGTGTGTGTGTGTGTGTGTGTGTGTGTGTGTGTGTGTGTGTGTGTGTGTGTCAGGGCACAGAAGAGGAATGGCTGACAGAGGTATTTATAGCACACAGACACACTAAAGTGATAGATGTCACCTTTGTGGTGTAGCCCAGCGGGCATTGCTGCTAGTCTAGTGCACAATAACAAGCTGCAAAGACAAAGAGAGAGAGAGAGGGATAAAATGAGAGAGAGAGAGAGAGAGAGAGAGAGAGAGAGAGAGAGAGAGAGAGAGAGAGAGAGAGAGAGAGAGAGAGAGAGAAACAGTACACACTCCTTATTCCCCTTTTCCCAGCTATGCTTCTGCTGTCTAATTACAACAAATCCACCACTTTGGGGCAAGACTCTGACTGATGGTTGCTGTCAGCACACAGCTGCAGCATATTGTTTTATTCTTGGTCACAAATGGTGCCCTAAGCCCTAGTCCACTGCCAAATCCACCCTTTGCATGTTGCATCAGTGAGGTACAAACCTACTATGAAAAGTCTGATCCACAAGGTGTGAGAGTGTAAAAGGAAGTATTATTGACAGTACTCAAGATGTCACTGCCTGATCAGTACGTTTGCTTTCCATTTTTCTTCTTCTCACAAACAGATATTGTAAAAGATCAGCTTGATGGCAAAACAAAATGCCATATATTTATTGTCATTGGAGTTATTATTTTTTTTGTTCAGCTAAGAAAAAATGGGGCAACAAAGGAATATATGTATTTCCAAGGGAATGAAAACAAATACGTGTGACAGTAAAATCCTTAATGTCTGATCTTTCTACAACATGGGACACAGTCTCCCCTAACACATATGTGTTTGTAGTGTGTGTAGTGTGTGTAGCGTGTGAGTGTGTGTTTGTGTATAAGCTCACAGTGCAGTCTGTTCCATGACAGGACACATTATCCCATAAACACATTAGAGACAGTGTGTGTGTGTGTGTGTGTGTGTGTGTGTGTGTGTGTGTGTGTGTGTGTGTGTGTGTGTGTGTGTGTGTGTGTGTGTGTGTGTGTGTTTGCGTGTGTGTAAAGGGTCTCGTATGACTGCTGAGAGCAAAGTGCAGCACTGCACTATGTAGAGTGATGAAGCTGCTGAAATAAAAGTCTGTCAGAATGAATGTGTTGACATTGCTTTAATTCAGCTGAACACCCGAGCCTACTCCACAGCTCCTCCTAGCCCGCCTCGTCCTAGTCTCGTACCAGCGGCGGATCTGGTGTCAGCCCTGATAAGTACTCTCAAAATACACTCAAACTAGTTGGAGGAGGAGATGAGGCGAGATTTTATGCTCTGACACATTTAAATGTGTCAAAACTGCCTGACATTCCTACAATCCCGCATCCCTAATACAGACATAGAAGCTCAGTTTCAATGTAGTAGTTATTTACTGACCCACACAAACCAACTAGCTGTGCTAAAACCCCATCCCCACTAGGTTTAAGGAGGAATAAAAATAGCACACACACACACACACACACACACACACACACACACACACACACACACACACACACACACACACACACACAGCTAAGGTGGAGATGTGTAGATTATCAGATGCTAAACCTGTCCCGTCGTTAAAAAGAAATTCCTAATGTGTCAGCAAGCGTGTGTATGGGTGAGCATCTGTGTACGGCATGGAACAGCATGTCCTGGACGATAGTAACAGACAGACAGACAGACAGACAGACAGACTGAGAGACAGACACAGAACCTGCTTTCCAGGTCTCCTTCAGCAGCAGCCAGAATCTTGTTCTGCCAGATATCTAATGACCAGAAGGCAGAGCAAACAAGGTGAAGGAAATGGAGAGAATGTTTCATGGATCAACTGGACAAAAAAAAAAAAAAAACAACAAAAAAACGTGTATATAGAATAACCTTCAACACTGTCCGTCATACTGCGTGTCAAAAAATATCTCAATCACTGGATTTTAAATCTACAAAAAGAAGGACAGTTGAACAACAGCGCCACTTGGCCTGATAACAGTAATGTTAGCATTGTAGTGGATGATAATTAATGCTAGCGCTAGATTACCTTCGGAAATCACACTGCACAATAACATAAAGATGTGTCATAAAGATCATAAAGATTTTTAGACGGTGTCTAAAATAGTCCTCTACAGTATTATTAACCAACTGCTATATTGGTCACCCATTAGTTATCAAAGGCTAATTTATTTGTTAGCTAACTTTCAGCTTACTAGCAATCATTTAGCTTGCTAACTAATAAAAGTGTAATGAATAATACAGAACTGCTATTAATGATAATATGATGTGAAATCTTTTTAATACTTACTAAAAAAAGAATCATTTACAAAAAAATAAATAAATAAATCATTTACACATCCATCATCGCTACTTCTGGACAATTACTGATGTTTTGAGTGTTCTGAAAGTGTGTATGGAAGTGTGTTTAGTTATGGATAGGTTGGTGTTGGTGCCTTTGCTTCTAGCTTGTATAAAATCTTCAGTAGCCATTGGTCTTAGTTTAAGTTTAGGTAACCTTTGGTTTAGAATATCTGTAGTCTTAGCTAATCTTTAGTCTTAGATAGCTGGTTTTTGAGCTTAGCTAGTGGAGCTCACTTGGGGAAAAAATTAGGCCCTTTAAGAAAGATAGAACACTTGAGAGATTAGTATATCCAGATTTGTTTTCTATTTAATAAAGTAGTTAAAATATGAAATATCGCCCATCACTCTAATGATCATTACATGTCAGGAGAGAAAAGTGGAAAAAAAAAGAGAAAGGGAAAGAGAAAGGCGTGCAGGTAGAGAAGTGAAAGGTGATAACCGGCCTTGCTGAGAGCGATGAGAGCTTCTTTCTTTCTCTGATCAAAATTTCAGCACCTCCATTTCCTCACACCCTCCAACAGAGAAATCCCACCACTCTTAAATACCTGCTCACACCATCTACAGTGTCATGTGGGGTTACAGGAATAGCATCAGCACACATGCACGCACACAAACACACACACTCTCTTACAAGAGGAGTAGAGCTCTAAAGTAAACTTGCTCACCTCTCATTCGTACTAAAAACTAATTGTGAAGAGCTGCTGATGTGGCATGTGAAAGCCTGGCTGCTTTGAACATTATCTCTGTCGTGAGGGACCCAAAAATTGCTGCTCAGCAGGTCTACAGTATGTCAGGTCCTTTAGACTGCATTAATAAGCTCTCATTACATTGCAGCTCACACCAATGCACAGTAACACTGCTGTCTGGAAGGCAGACACTCGAGGAGGTTAAGCAACATGAATTAATGGCCAGTTGATTATAAGCCCTTTATAAACACACTATCCAATATCACTTCACTGTCATCACAGCACACAAAGCAACACACACACCCAGTAGCTTGCTGGGTAACAGCCAGACCCTGCTCATCATTCCAGATATCTGCTTACGTCGTGCTGAACGAAAGATATCTGGATCTCTCACACACACACACACACACACACACACACACACACACACACACACACACACACACACACATACACAAACACACACACACATGCACAAACACACACACACACACACACACACACACACACACGCACGCACACACACACACACACACACACACACACACACACACACACACACACACACACACACACATACTCACACACACACACACACACACACACACACACACACACACACACACACACACACACACACACACACACACACACGCGCACACACACACACACTTACACACATGCACAAACACATACACAGGGGTCATGTTTGTCTGGGGTGTGAAAATAAGATCCCCTACTTCAGTGAATACTTCTTAGCTGCAGAGCAGTTTAAGGCCTTTCAGCAATGCCTGGCTCTTTTCCCTCTAAAGCCTCTCATTAGCAACAAGGGACCTACTATTTGCAGCCCAGTTTAATGCCGGCTACATTTACACTTAAACATCTGCCACTGGGCCAAATCAGAGCTGGGTTCCCTCTCAAGGCCTCTTTATTTGCTGTTCAATTTTTGAAAAGTCATAACCTGTCCAAAAAGGTATGTTTAATGTGAGTGTGAAGCCCAAATGTGATCAGAGGAGCAGAATCGAGAAGAAAAAAACAAGACTATTTGCTTCTGTGGTTAGCATTAAGACTGGATTCCTGGCTACAGTTTTGCTCTCAAGTCTCCCTCATTAAACAGCTGATAACCTCAACAAAATTCGACGATAATGAATTCAAACATAACTTTGATGATCATATTTGTAACTTCTTTAGAAGTTCCTGATTATAAAATTTGCCTTTTCGGCCATGAAATTATAGAAGAGGAAAAAAAATACTTCAAACTGAAATGATATTCAAACTATTTGGTTTCACCCAGATGAGGATGGCTGAGTTTGGTTTCTCTCAAGGTTTTATTCCCTCTGATTTCTATTTCTCAAATACAGAATGGAAAGTATGTTGGCGTTAAGATCACACACACACACACACACACACACACACACACACACACACACACACACACACACACACACACACAAACTTCAAAAATTGCATTCAGTAAGCCTGTGTGTAGGGGTGTAGAACATCACATAAAAGAAGGACGCCCAATCTGGCAGTTGTTTTGAGTGCGGCAGCTCTGGCCAAGGCCTGGTGTGTTTGTGTGAGAGAGTGGCCCTAAGCTGTTTTTGGCTTTGAGATGAGACTTCCAATTTGGGATGCTGTGTTCCAAAGCTTTTGTTTGGAAGCCAAAACTTGTTTTCTTGGCATAGAAATAAAAAAGGAGACCACAGACATACACTATACACACGCATACCCAATTTGAATTGAGTAGCAATGCCATAGCTAGTAATTGTCAGTTCAGAGCACTTGCTTTGGGATGCAATCAGTCTGGCAGCCGCTGTCAGATCCACGACTTACATTGGCCATAGGAGTGTTATTTATTCCTGATTGTCACCTGCTAATGGAGGAGGAGAAGAGAGCAATGGGACAGGATCTGACTCGGGGACCACGAACTTTGGAAAGGCCAGGTCAAGTCAAGTCAAGTCAAGTTATAAGGCAAATGAGTGTTGTATAATATTTTAGATAAAATTAAACAGCATTTGAGTAAATGAAATAAAAATAAAAGACATAAAATAATTAAAGGCATAGTTATGCATAACAAGAGTGGACGACAAAGGTTTGAGTTAAACAGGAGTCTTAAACTTCTGGGTACTCTCCTGCACTTGACTATATAGTGTACAGCTATGAAAAGGAAATTATTATTATTATAACACACTCCGGTGTCACCCAGATGAACATGGGTTCCCTTTTCAGTCTGTTTCCTCTTGAGTTTTCTTCTTGAGCTTTTTCTTTCCTCTGTTGCCTCTGGTTTGCTCATGATGGATAAATATCCATTTAAAACGAAAATATTTTGTATTCCTGTAAAGCTGGTTTTTGGCAATATCTACTGTAAGAAAGGCTATACAGATCAAATTGAATTCAATTGAATAATTTGACATTAAAGATGAAATATGTTACAATGATATATCACGTGTTGCCGCCTCACAGCTCCAGAGTGTATGGTTCACCTGTTCGTCTCTGCACCGGTTTCCTCCATGTTTCCTTTCACCAGTGGGAGGACTGGCAAAAACAAACTGCACCTTGATGTAAAAGAATGGTGCTCTCATAGGCTGTGTTCCTGCCTCACACTCAGGAATTCCAGCGATCCACTGCAACTAGATAAGAGCAAGATAACGTAGTTACTGAAAAGGAACAAATGAATAAATGAATTAATGAACGAATGAAATTATGAGCAGTTATCCATCAACTTCAGATTTCTTCAAACCCCTTAAAACTGAGTTCGCACATAAATCTGTCCAAACACGTCCGATAGCCGGGAAGAAACGTCTTAACCTCTTGCATGTCCGATGTCCCACGCATAAGCCGAGTGCTCGATCATGATTAAATTAGCCATCGTCTCACTGAGTTTGCAATCATTTGTTCTTAATGAATTCCAGTCGTTCATTGCTCCGCTCAGCTCTCTCGATCTCTCCCTCTCTCACTCCATCTCTCTCAAACTCTCTCTCTCTCTCTGGCATTGGAAGGATAATGAGAACTTGGGGGGTGGGGGCGTGAGGGGTGCAGTTTCAGGCTTCGGTTTTCCGACAGAGACAGAGAGCATTCATGCACAACAGACATGTTTTCACCAGTAAAGAAGATATGAATTAGTAGCCTATTATTTTGTCTAGATGCGTCCCAGTAGATGTGGATGACATGATAGAAATGATCATGCATCATATGATAATTTAATCACAGATGATATTTCATCTGATATACAGACATTTTCAGTTCCGTCATTCTAAAGTCAGTGGGCGTTGTTGGTTAAATGTCTGAAATAAACTCTGTGGTTACAACATACTTAAGATATTTCAAAAACTAATTCAACTTAAACCTTTCATTCATTTAGCTTCATCCACACAAAGAGCACAATGGATCCTAATCAGCTTGTACATGTCATTAATGTCATTTCTACAACAGTATATAATAGTGCAGCCGAGAGCTACAGAGGAGCTAATGGGTCAGTGCAAACTCCGACTTCACCACAGACCCAACACTATGTCCTTCATGTCAAAGACATCTTGCCCACCAGAGTATTGTCTGATATTTCAAAAAAAAAAATTCCTGGTAGCTTTGCCCCCCCCTGATCTCACTGATGCTCCTCCAGACCTCCTCGCCCATCATCAGTGCATGATCTCACTCATGCTCCTCCAGACCTCCTCACCATTTATCAGTGCCTGATCTCACTAATGCTCCTCCAGACCTCCTCACAGTTTATCAGTGCCTGATCTCACTAATGCTCCTCCAGACCTCCTCACAGTTTATCAGTGCCTGATCTCACTGATGCTCCCCAGATCTTCTCGCCCATCATCAGTGCCTGATCTCACTGATGCTCCTTCAGACCTTTTCGCCCATCATCAGTACCTGATCTCACTGATGCTCCTCTAAACCTCCTCACAATTTATCAGTGCCTGATCTCACTGATGCTCCTTCAGACCTTTTCGCCCATCATCAGTACCTGATCTCACTGATGCTCCTCCAGACCTCCTTGCCCATCATCAATGCCTGATTTCATTATGCTCCTCTAAACCTCCTCACCATTTATCAGTGCCTGGTCTCACTAATGCTGATCCAGACCTCCTCCCTATCATCAGTATCTGATCTCACTGATGCTCCACCAGACCTCATCGCTCATCATCAGTACCTGATCTCATTAATGCTTAATGTGTAATGCACACACAAACGTTTATGCACTAGAGCTTATATCATCACACCGCCAATAATTAGTTCCAAACGATTAAAGATGTAGCTTTAAAGCAGACAGAAAAAAAAAATTCACTTAAAATAATAAAGTCCTATTCCACTTTACAGCGATTTGGCAATTCCATTTCTCCGTCATTACTTTGATGCAGGCGTCTGTTGAGCGTGCACATTAATTAAATCCCTCTAAATCTGTTCAGTATTTGCGCTCACAAATCACTTCTTAATGTGCATCTATCTCCATTTGGTAAAATAAATTTTACTTTGTAAAATGAATTGCCAATCAATGCAGAGGAAATGCTGCCAGACATTACAATCAATATAAGCATGGGTTTTAATCACTTTTTCACAACTGATGACAGTAATGATAACACTGGATTTGAGCATTTTATTACCCTGGTCATATTCTGGAGCTCATTCAAACAGCCTATTAATTGATCCTGGGCTCCATATTCAGTAGGCTAATTGCTATTAAGTTGTTCTTGAGGAAAAAGCCGATTTGAAATGAGGCTAACCTTGGTGAAACGTGGCAGGATGTTTGATGAACTGTAGTGAAACACACACAGAGTCAGGGAAATCACATGCAGAGACATCTGAGACACCTGTGTGTGGGACTGACGCCACTCATTGTATGATTAGTACATTTCCATTGTGCTTGGAAATAAGCGAGGTCTGTGTTCGTAATTGCATGATGCACACAGCTGGAATTCCAGTTTATTGCAATCTCCTGAAATATTCTCATTTACATAATCAACATATTTTTTGTTTGACAACTACAGAAGCACTTTGCTTGCACTGCTAATGAAGGAATTTACTCTATACCTATTTACTCTCTTATCATATTGGGTCACGGGGAACCTGGAGCCTATCCCAGGAGACTCGAGGCACAAGGCAGGATGCACTCTGAATAGGATACAAGTATATGGAAGGGCACATATACATACACACACACACACACACACACACACACACACACACACACACACACACACACACACACACACACACATACACACACATTTACACACTACAGACAATTTAGAGATGCCAATCAGCTTACAGAGCATGTCTATGGACAGGGGGAGGAAACCAGAAACCAGAGAACAAGTGAACTCCACACGTGGTGGAGGCTGGAGTTGAATCCCCTCGAGGTGTGAGGTGTTAACCATCAAGCCACTGTGCTTGTTAGCAGTGTTTTATTTGAAAACAAATCTTTCTCTATTTTTTATTCATTGTTATAGTCTCATCGTGCAAAACATGTTTAGCGTTTTTTTTTTTTTGAATGAGAGCAGCACCGATTCTGTACGAACTGGGACATGTGGTTCAGTACGTATTGAAGGAACTACTTTGTGAACGATATGAAAAGGTATCGTCGGTTGTGAAAAAAAAGGAAGAAAATGTCATCCATCACAGAGTCTTAAGTAACAAGAGGAGAAAGGGGACGAAGCCATGCTATGAAGGGAATGTAGCACAATGGAGAAGTTTTACACAAATGATCATAGTATACACATCAGAATACACAAAATTATAATCCCAGTTTAAAATGTCATGATCATTTTAAACAATAAAAATGCTGTAGACTAAAAGTTGATCACGGCAAATGTCATGATTTTCCTATCCAATCTCAGCAATTCACAAAATCCTGAAAAAAAGACGTGTGTGTAGATGTGTAGATGTGCATGTTTTTTTTTTATTATTAGATGCAAAATACAAATACAAAGACCAACAAAGCAAAACGCATGCACGTGCGCGCACACGCGTGTGTGTGTGTGTGTGTACACATACATATATATACACACATACATAAATCAAAGAGGAAAATATATTAATTTAAATAATAATAATTATAATGACAATAATAACAATGAAGACAGTAATAGTATCACACAAGACAAAATGTAAATGTAAAATTGCGTATGAGGAAGGTGACAATATCAACAGTAATAGCAATAATAATGTGCATGTTTTATAATAACAACAAGGATTGTTGAGCAAACCAATGAACGAATCTTTTTCGAATCAAAAGATTCGAGTCCCTGTTATGAATCGAAATTACCAATGCTTTTGTTACTCATGTTATTCTGTCATGTGACTGCTTGAATCTTTGACTGTTACTGTACGCTAACATTACAACCACACACACACTCCGAGAGAGAAAAAGAGAGAGAGAGAGAGAGGCTCGGGGCAGTCTGCATCACCAGGGAGGCAGAAAAAGAACATTACTTGACATTTACTGCAACACTGAGTTGAATTATGTTGCACCTTCTCTGATGACCTTCTCTTTCCATTTTTCTCTTTACCTGTTTTAGCACCACATACTCGGCATCCATGACATCCCTCTTCGGCACATACACAAACACACCAACACACACAAATATGCATATTCATACACCCACACTGCCGGTTTGTGTAACGCCTATGTGGGCGTATTTCTGAAAGGCTAGACATTTTATAAGAAATGCCTTATGAAAAGGACAGAGAGCAAGACATCAAAGGGGTCAGAAGGAGTGAGAAAGAAAATGGCTAAGTGTGTGTTAACCACCCACATAGGCTCCTTTTTCTCTTACACACGCTCTGAAAAGGAAGATGGGGCAGGCGGAGAGGAGGGCAGCAGGGGGACATTTGAACAATGTTAAGTAATAAAACATGAACAGACGGTTTGGGCTATGTTCTGATGACAGGTTGGGGCCATAAGACAAGAGGCGCCAGACATCTAAAACAGTTTAGAGTCATGTGTTTCCAGTACACTGTGTTTATGTCACTAGGTGTGAGGACACAGATGTCCCTGGCATCAATCCCCCTGTGAAGTCTGGGCATTATTTGTCTTAGCTGTCCTTACAGTATTAGTCATGGAGTATCAGCTGTCCTGCACCATTGAGCAACAAGAAGTATGAATGAGTGCAAGCAGCATCTGGCCCAAAGCTTAAAAAAAAGGTCAAAACCCAGTGATCACAAAAAATGTCAGCGTATACAGATAGAAATTTGAAAAGAATGTAATACCATATAAGGCCTGAAAGAACCCAATAGAATCTCTTTAGAAAAAAAAAACAAAAAACAAAGTGCTGCAAACATGTCCACATGTCCATGTGTCACAAACGTGTCCATTTGGCAAAAGAGCATTAGTGAGATCAGGCACTGACGCTGGGTGAGGAGGACTGGAGTGCAGTCAGTGTTCCAGTTCGACCCAAAGAACTTCAGTGGTGTGGAGGTCAGGGCTCTGTTCAAGACACTTGAGTTCCTTTACTCTAATCTTGACCAACCGTGTCTTCTTAGAGCTTGCATTTTGTTCACAGGAGCAATGTCAGGTTGGTCCAGGACTTTTAGTTCCAGTAAATGGACAACTCAATCATACAACATACATGGGCATCATATGAATGTACATCATACATTCCATACAATCCTGTGCCACAAAATTCTGGCGAAACCTGTTTGGAGAAGAAGCCCATACATGATGTGAGGGTTAGGTGTCCACAAATAGTGGCCAAATAGTTTATTTACTTTTCATTACTAATACTTTTGCTACCCAAATGCCTATAAGACATCCACTAATAACTGTAAGAGTATTGATGCAAGGAACTAAGATACATCTCAGAATAAAATCCATGGCAACAAACACATCTAAATATCTAGATACACACAACGCTTGGAAAAGCCAACGTGGTTTATATGAAGAAATCTGGACAATTTCTGGACATTTGTTATATGCACAGGAACTAGTATTGTACATCAGGACTGGGATGCAGATAAAAACATGTGGTCAGACATGAAGTACATGGAACATACAAAAAAGGACATTTTCAAAACATAAAAGCATATTGGACTTGATAAACAAAACTGCACAATGTCCTGATCATCTTCATACATTCATTTACGGGAAATGCATCGGTCTGGTCAGAGTCACTGTGCTTTAAATGATATTTAAGACGATGATATATATATATATTTTAGGACTTTTTTATATTTTGGGAAACAGAGTCACGTAGATATGAGCGTGTCAAGGACAGGTACAAACATAAGTAATAACTGCAGCAAAGGCTGGGATTGGTTATTGGGTATGAGTAAGATTTTAAATAAAAACACAGTACAGTGCATAGCTCTTCCAGAAAGTGTACAGGAAACCAGTAATCTCGTATAAGGTGTGAAAACAAATGAGCATGCTTAGTTAGAGTAAAGTGCACCATGTGTTGCATTCTGAATCATCGGCAGTGGTTTAAAAGTGCAAGCTGATCATACAGAATTGCAGTAGCGGATCCAAAAGTGTTGTTCTTTCAGCTGCTCCGTGTTTGGGGTCACCATAGCGAATCATCTGGTCCGCATATTTGATTTGGCACAGGTTTTAGGCTGTCAGTGCCTGGGTTAGCTCCCTGCCTGGGATTCTCCCGCTGGCCCACCAGGAGGCTACAATAGCACATTCAAAAATAATATCTCTAAACAATACATGAAGTATTCGCCACTTCTGTAATTCTTGAGATTAGTAAATGATGTAAAAGATTTACCAAGAATAGCTTCTCGAGTCCATCAGAGATCTTTTTAAAGAACTACGTACTTCACTCAAGACTGCTAATTATGATAGAGCAAGGACATACATGAATAAAGGTTTCGAAGCTTAAGCTTAGTTTAGTAATCATCTATTCTGTTAATTAATAGTGGATAAAAAAGAGCTACTGGAAGCCTTACACCGTCAGTAAGATAAGCCAAGAGACAGAAAGACACACAGATAAAAAGAAGAGAGAATCGTGAACAATACAGGAAACACAATACAAAGCCAGCAAATGAATCACTAAACCAGTGAATGAAAAGTAAGGCACCCATATCCATATAATTACATTCATAATCAGAGAAATAGCTTGAATTGCTCTGGGTGCATTCGCTAGTGTAGTACACAGATAAATAGGGCAATTATACCAAGTCATTAAATTCATAGACAAACATTAGGAAACAACGTTTATGTACCAGGCGTCTGTGTCCAATTAAAACTGGCCTTCCATTTGCGGTGCATGGCCGGTCATGCCAGACGAACCAGGAAAACAAGCATGCACGCTCTTACACACCCCACACACACTTTATCACTGTAACTAAACAAGCAGTGCCACAGAGACAGAATAAAATTACCTTCAAATACTTTTGCATAAGGTACATCTCAAATGTTTTCCAACACAGGAACATCCTCTGAACAGAGGGCTTTTAGTTTCCTGGTAACGGGTCAAGCGGTCTCTTTAACTTCAAGAGAAAGAGACAAAAGACAGCTGGTGGTTATGTCTCTAAGCTGGTGAGAGAATGTTTGTTTATAGCTGCTATAAGATCGTCTGTTTCATGAACATTGCACATTGAGTAGAATTATAAGGGGGATAAAAATGATGATGCCATTCTTTAGTAAATAAGCCGTTAGTCCTGGTGAATTGCTCTGGTATGTAAGGATTAATCACCTTTCAGACCGCATTGTTATTTGAAAATATTACAAATGCACACGTCCTGCCGAGTTTGGTTCAAGAATTCACCCACGCTCTGGTATAAAAGAGAAATACAACCGTGTTGGTACAGAATATCACCAACACAACATTGCTGATTATTTTCCTATGAGAAATCCGTGTTATGTTTAATTCCCTATAGCATTGCAAGTTCATTTTCTCCACACAATTATGACACTTTGTTAGAAAACAAGTGTTGTACTTATGATTGTAAGGCTAGATGAAACTTAAAAAAGTCAATAACGGGATTGTTTTCTTCAAGAAAAGTATACACGCTGCCTGAGAGTAGAGACGTTGTGTGACCTTCTGAATAAACACCTGAACCAAGAAGCTAGCTGCTAAATGTGATCACAATCATCTAGAAATGTGCCTTTATTGTCACATTTTTTTAAAGACTAAATACATCTATTGATAACATGGTAAACCTGCAAACTTTTGGATTGGCATCCTTTTTCCCCATGTATCTTTTTTCCCTCTCTCTGTTCACTCTAACCCCGAGGGTCGCATTTTTATGGAGCTTGCTATAATGATGCTTAATATGTGGCTTTGTGGCTGCCGCCATCTCTCTATTTCTCTGATCCATTAGCCTTGGCTTTCAGGGCCCCTGCAGCTAAACCCATTTGCTCCTGCCTCTCCCCCGGTACCGTCATCAGACTCCATCCCTTCAGCCGACCGCTAATGTTTTTAATTCAATTGCACCAATCCATATCATGGCCTTGTTCCTCTCTCTCTGCCTCTCCAGAGAGAGATGAAATGAAAGCGAGAGAAAGAGTGAGAGCACAGCCCCCCCTGTTTGACCCCCACTGATCTTAGGGGGAAAATCTGTTAAGCCTTGATAAAAGTAGCCATGCTTTTTACTCCGCCAGCCATCACACACCGTAGACATACGCACACCCACACACACTGCAAATCTGTGCGGCAGAGAAATGTCAAGACTGAGGAGGGGGGTGAACTGAGTTGTCACTTTGCGTGTTAGCTGTCGCTCTGTTCTCAGCCTGAGGGAAACCGCAGTGGCAGATTTTTATGCGTCTTTTTTCTTTCTGTAATCCTCTTGTTTTTCCTTGGACGGTTTGCTAGTACTGGATTTATGTGCATGTGTATGTGGGAGGGTGCATTCGAACAAGAACCTCCCGAGCATCTCAAATCACTCCCCTCCCTCACTGCCCCCTCAGACACCCACCTCTTTGCTTCACTGTCTATCAGACTTGATCACTTGGGCAGTGTGTTTTTATGAATTAATAAAAGGCACTTTGGGGGCCCTGTAGGGAGCGGGAGGGAAAAACGAATAGGGTGAGGGGGGCAGAAGGCAATCTCTGGCAGCTTAATGAGCACCATGGGGACAGTTCACACACACATACACATACACGCATGCACACAGACACACAGTCACACACACACACACACACACACACACACACACACACACACACACACACACACACACACACACACACACACACACACACTACATCACTGTCACAAGCAAGCAGGGCTTGGCCACAGAGCACCAGATGACTATCATTACCCAGATAAATACATCTGCCCTCAGCAGTGGCCCCACTCACTACCTTACCCCTCCTCCATCTATCCCCCATCGCGCCATCTCTATCTCCATCTCTCTCAGTTTCTCATGTCAGAGACAGGTCTCCCCATTGGGACAGGCTCATTGATTAAAATCCTGCTATGATCCTTGATTGAGGTGCTTTATGTCTCCCACAAGGAGCTTATAACCATGTTCCTTTCCACTACTAAACATAATGCAAGATGCTATGCAACCTGCCAAAACAGCGCTCCATGGAGCACAACATCAATTCTAACTTATCTACATTTAAACCTAATCGTGCCAACAGTCATGTGACGTTAGTATTACTGCTACAGCTGCTGTTAGCAGTGCCAGAGTCATAAATGTCCACGAAACAGCAGCAGGATTAGTGTCAGAGCAACATTACCATAAGAACTGCACAGAGCAGGGGGAAAAAAGCCATGAGATTTCATTTACCAAATTAGGTCTGAAACCATAATACATCTCTAGAGAGAGAGAGACAGACAGCAAGAGAGAGAAAGAACACGAGAATAGTAAATGGTGCCATTAGAACAGTAGGGGCTTTCTCTAGACAGCCCATAATCGATGCCATGGCAACAGTCTCCTTAGAAACAGAGAAGTAGCCTGGCAGCATCAGGAGCCCCACTGAGGCTGAGGCCTGTTATAATGGATGAAAGAGGGGCAGAATGAAGGGCATCATCAGCTGGCATGGCTCAACATGGCTAGCCTCGGGGCCAGAGTCCACATTAAACACTGACAGCGCACCACATTGAACACTGAAGTCAGTAAAAGAGATTTCTGAATATAAACGCTTTCCTGGCAGTTCCAAGACACTTTGGCTCATTTGTGATTCTGTTTTACACTCATTTAACACTTCAGTTGGTCCTTCTTTACCAGCCAGGAATGATCATCGAGGCCTCATTCTCTTCTCACAGCTGCTTGCCTTACATATGCATATACGGCATATTTCACGCTTGACACAGTGTTAAAAGATTTAACCTCTTCCTTTTTTCTACATCGTTTGAATGTGAGATCTGAATGGACAATGTATTAATAAATATAAATGAAGAAAACATTAAGGAAAGAGGGAAAGAAGAGAAAAACAAAAAATACTTCCAGTAACTCACATCTCACATAGACAAAGCTTACAAAAAGGAATAAATTCATAAACACACGACAAAATTGCAAATTAATCAAAAACTAAAAATTAATCAAAACACAAACCAGTATTTTCCTGAGAATAAAATACATCACTAAACTACATAGGTTGAGATAGGATAGGATAGGATAGGATAGGATAGGATAGGATAGGATAGGATAGGATAGGATAGGATAGGATCGGATAGGATAGGATAGGATAGGAAAGGATAGGATAGGATAGGATAGGATAGGATAGGATAGGATAGGATAGGATAGGATAGGATAAGATTCGATAGGATAGGATAGGATAGGATAGGATAGGATAGGATAGGATAGGATAGGATAGGATAGGATAAGATAGGATAGGATAGGATTCGATAGGATAGGATAGGATAGGATAGGATAGGATAGGATAGGATAGGATAGGATAGGATAGGATAGGATAGGATAGGATAGGATAGGATAGGATAGGATAGGATAGGATAGGATAGGATAGGATAGGATAGGATAGGATAGGATAGGATAGGATAGGATAGGATAGGATAGGATAGGATTCGATAGGATAGGATAGGATAGGATAGGATAGGATAGGATAGGATAGGATAGGATAGGATAGGATAGGATAGGATAGGATAGGATAGGATAAGATTCGATAGGATAGGATAGGATAGGATAGGATAGGATAGGATAGGATAGGATAGGATAGGATAGGATAGGATAGGATAGGATAGGATTCGATAGGATAGGATAGGACAGGATAGGATAGGACAGGAGAGGATGGGACAGAATGAGATAGGATAGGATAGGATAGGATAGGATAGGATAGGATAGGATAGGATAGGATAGGATAGGATAGGATAGGATAGGATAGGATAGGATAGGATAGGATAAGATTCGATAGGATAGGATAGGATAGGATAGGATAGGATAGGATAGGATAGGATAGGATAGGATACTATGTGACAGGATAGGATAGGACAGGAGAGGATGGGACAGAATGAGATAGGATAGGATAGGATAGGATAGGATAGGATAGGATAGGATAGGATAGGATAGGATAGGATAGGATAAGATAGGATAGGATACTATATGACAGGACAGGATAGGATAGGACAGGATAGGATAGGATACTATGTGACAGGACAGGATAGGATAGGATAGGATAGGATGGGACAGAATGAGATAGGATAGGATAGGATAGGATAGGATAGGATAGGATAGGATAGGATAGGATAGGATAGGATAGGATAGGATAGGATAGGATACTATGTGACAGGATAGGATAGGACAGGAGAGGATGGGACAGAATGAGATAGGATAGGATAGGATAGGATAGGATAGGATAGGATAGGATAGGATAGGATAGGATAGGATAGGATAGGATAGGATAGGATAGGATATCATGTGACAGGACAGGATAGGATAGGACAGGAGAGGATGGGACAGAATGAGATAGGATAGGATAGGATAGGATAGGATAGGATAGGATAGGATAGGATAGGATAGGATAGGATAGGATAGGATAGGATAGGATAGGATAGGACAGAATGAGATAGGACAGGATAGGATAGGATAGGATAGGATATTATAGGATAGGATAGGATACGATAGGATAGGATAGGATAGGATAGGATAGGATAGGATAGGATAGGATAGGACAGAATGAGATAGGACAGGATAGGATAGGATATTATAGGATAGGATAGGATACGATAGGATAGTATAGGATAGGATAGGATAGGATAGGATAGGATGAGATAGGACAGGATAGGATAGGATAGGATAGGATAGGATAGGATAGGATATTATAGGATAGGATAGGATACGATAGGATAGGATAGGATAGGATAAAAAGGGGTGACAGGACAGGGCAGGAGAGGACAGAAGTGGACAAAATAGAATTGGATCGGAAAAGATTAAATAGGACAGGATAGGACAGAATGAGAAATAATAGGAAAGGAGAGGATAGGACAGGATAAGACAGGATAGGATAGGACAGGAGAGGATTGGTTGGGAAAAGCTGAATGAAATAAGAAGACAAAGCAGGACAGGATGGCATTGGACTGTATAAAACATGAACATACATGCCAGAACAGGATAAGATGGAAAGGGAAAAGATGAGATAAGTCAAGGAAGAAAGCCATGTAGTAGGATAAGGTATGATGGGATGTGATGGAATAGGACAATATAGGGTTGAATATAATATGAGAGAAGCAAAAATGAAAGGAGAGATGAATTATCATAAGCTTGATGCAGAGTTTATTTCTCCGACTGTGTGGAGTGCTGACCTGGCTGCCTAGGTAATAGGGGATGTGAGATTAAAATGTGATAGCATGGGCCTCGAGAGCCCCTCACGCTTATTCTAATGGAGGCCGTTGTCTGACAGCAGCGCCACTTGACTGTTGCAACAGTCATTCAGTCATAATAAGACACTTAACATCAGACCCCCGGCACTCTCTTTCTTTTTTCTCTCCACTTCTATCTCTCCATCATACGCTTTTTGGTTACCACTTCAAGCCTTTCTATTTCTCTCTCTCTCTCTCTCTCTCTCTCTCTCTCTCTCTCTCTCTCTCTCTCTCTCTCTCTCTCTCTCTACTTCATACTTCATTTCTATCACCATATTTCATCTCTTCTCTCTCTTGCACCCTATTCCACTCTAGCGTTCTCCTCTGCTCTCCATTTTCCTCCCCACTCTCTTCATTCTCCACTTTGCCATTCTCTCTCTGAATAGATTTATCACACATTGCTTGGTGACAGCAGTAATACATGCAGTGCCATCTGATCTTACTGGCTTCAGATAGGACACATTTCAAAAGCAAACTCTGGCTTTTTATATGAATACATCCTGCCATACATAGTATATTTGTTGTTGTCATATAAGCAGCCAATGGCATTCAAATAAATATAGGGGCTGTCATTTACGGAAGAAGCATTTCAATAGTAGTTGTCTCTGCTGTATCCTTTCCACATAAACAACATCTACACTGCAAGTGCACAAGCACAGCCCAGAAATAATTATATAAATAAATAAATGAAGAAAATTTTCTGTCAGCATTCTTACCTCTTGCTTGCTCATACACACACTGACATCCAGACACACACTTTTCTCATTAATTAGTGCATCCTGCTGCTTTTGGCCACGGTAATTGTTTGTCAGCATGTCACTCACCCACTCCTCTGTGTAAACAGAGACAGGCGGGCACCGGTACACTGTCACATCCAATGATCCACACACAGCCCTTATGGCATTCCTATCCTAATTTGGTATGCTCCTTATTGCCAAGAGTGGAACTTGCTGTCCTCTGTACAAGGCTTGGGTCATGGAGCTCCCAAGGGGTATAAAAGCACTGCAATTCTGCTGTAAGTGTTATGAGATCAGCAAACAAAGCAATTTTTTTTTTTATTACTATTATCATTTTTATAGTATTCTTAGAATGCTTATAAGACACGGTTACATTTTTGTACAAATTGGATTTATTTATCTGCATTAAAGGTCTTTAGACAGAAAAACAGTTTAACGAATAGGGAAAACTTGAAATTTGGCCAGAAAGATTGTTATTGTACAAAAATCTAAACATTCTGCAAAGTTTTGAGCACAGAATAAAAATCAGGGTGACGTGACTTAAAGTTCCAGGACACCCGGTTTGATCCTGAGTCGGGTTAGAGTGCGGAGCTTCTGCAAGGGTTTCTTCCAGGTTCCCTGGTTTCGTCCCATTTCCCATACAATTTATTATGTGTGATTGCTTCAAAGTGCATATGCTAAGATCCGGCATCCCATCCATGTTGTATTCTCTCCTCGTGCTTAGTTTCTCGTTATGTATTCTGGATCTATCATGGCCCTGACCTGGATAAAGCCTTTACTGAAGATTAATGAGAAAATAATTACAATCAAAAGACATTTTGGACATCGCCAATTCCTTGCCAAGTCCTCTTCATTAATAGTTTGTACTTTACACTTGTTATATGTCTAGTAGTCAGTGTATAACTAGCCTTGTTGCAACATACAACTACATTTACAGACTTGTGTCCAAGCTTCCACAGAAGAGTAGCACGTTTATTTAGAATTTACGTCCTTAATCTCCGCAGCTTAAGTGCAACGGCCTTAAGATCTTTTGGGACTGCATAACTGACACAGCCTGGCTCAGTGTTAACCTATTAATTTAATCCTCTGAAATAAGGCAGCTGGCAGAGACAGTGGGATGAGTATTGATTACACATCGATGCGTGTGCTGTTGTCAGCAGTGACAGCTTTCTGGAGCAAAGTGATTGTATTTCATGTGTATTCTAGATAGAAGCTATGATAAATTCTTCTTTGCCTCATCCTGGGGGCTTATCTGTCTCCTTCCTGCCCTCTGACTGATGTTCTCTATCAAGCTGTGGTGCTTTATCCCTCCTCTTATCTTTCATCCTGCTCTCTCTCGCTTGATCCCTTACACGCTAAGACGGTTATGGTCAGGCCCATAGTATTCATCCTCTGTGAAAGCTGCTCAATCAATGCTCTCTGTCTGTTCTCCCGCTGAGCAGAAACGTGTACACTGAGGGCTAATCATCTGCCTAGCCTGGTTCTGATGATGGTGTAAGGGCCGTGTGGTAAACGGGGAAGGCTGCAGCATCTGATTTAAGGCCCTTTGCGGAGGTGTCATCCAGAGCCACGGAGTAATTAGTGTTTCTGAAAGTCGAGCGGTTATTATAAAATCAATGCTTCGTCATTATGCCCCGATCCCCCTAGTGCAGCTATTGATCGGCCTGTGCGCTGACTGCGTATCGACCGGGCTGGTAATTTGCAGCAAAGTGTACATGATGCATGGATGGAGGGCGAATTTTGATAATGGCTTCATGCTATCAATACTCAGTTTGGTATAAGGCTTCTGATTATGGGGTGGGCATTCAAAGTGTGTTTGACCGTGTGTGTTAGTGTGTACGTTGGTCAGCTGGGTTTAGAAGATGTCAGGAAAGAGAGCATAAAGTGGAAGCCTTGTTTGACTCTGTACTATCAGCAAATAAGGCCCTAGAGTCTGCTAGTCAGGCGGTAAGTGAAGGTTTGAGAGGAGTCATGCTAAAGAGCTTTACTCTAAATCTCTAAGTGTCTCAGCTATCTTAATAAAGAGTGCTGCCTCATGTGGTTCAATAATCTTTCGTCAGCCTTTGCTTGTGAGGCATTAAAACACCAGGAGGAAAAAAATGCAGCAAGCTGAAGCAAAGTAGATGATGAACTTTGCCTTACTGTGTGTCTCATTCAAATGTTATAATTTTATCATGGACTTTAGTGAAAATGTCTCATGAACAAGCTCACATGCACATGGTACACTGCTATTATTCCCAGTGAGGCAATTAAAGTGTGCTTAGGCTCTGGTAAGAGTGTATGTGCGCAGCCAACGTGCTACATTGTCCTCGGCTGCAGCACGAAAGGTTAAGTGCGGTCAGCGACAGTGCTACACCAGGAGAAATGATTCAAATACAACCCATTCACTTTCAACTAGTAGCAAAGGCAAACGGGAGGAACTGGGAAAGCAAGATTATTAAAGTTTTAGTAAGAATTCTTACCAATGTGACTAGACTAAGAAATAATAATGATGGGTGAAGCAAAAAGTGTGAAAGGCAAATCTATGTTGCTGGTATTCGTGAAATACAACCTAAATCTTTATAAAATTCATGCCAGCCAGCTAGCTGAAAGTTAGACAGCATCTTGACAGCATATCTGACAGGATTTATGCTATATGAGCTAACCTGAGGGGATTCCTTACAGGATTTTCTGCCATGTTTACTAATTTCACAATCTCCCCTGCTCAAATTAACCAACTAGCTTATCGTGAGCTTACCTGAGAGGATTTCTCACAAAGCATTGTAAAGGCATAATCAAAAATGCTAAACATCTTTAATTCTGGCCAACTAGTTTCCAAGCACTAACCTGATCCTGATCTTTATTGAATCTTAAATGGTAGCTCTAGCCAATAGCTAATATGAGCTAACTTCTTATGGACTTCTCACAGGATTGTGAACAGCTATCTTACAACCCTTTGAGCTGGGAAACCCTACCGCCTTAACTAGGTCGTCCAAAAAAAAGCTGCACAAAAGGCCGTCAAGTGCATCTCGAAGAATAGCGCGGACGCGCTTCACACCGCGAGCACGCACGCGCGCCACACGGCCAAAATGAGAGAAAGACGTGGACCGTCACTGTCTGGAGGATAACTAGCCAGTCGATAAAACGCTTGTCTGTGAGAACTGTAAGTAGACTTATGTTTTGGGTTTATTTAAGCCTCTTATTGCATTAGTCTATTGTTCTTGCAAATTTAAAGTAAGTTAGCTGGTGATTTTGTTGTTTGAGTTCTTCACCTGCTAGCTAGGTTGCTCGTGCCTGTTTTTAATAATTGTTAAACATAGTACAGAGTCTGTGGTCTATCTCACAAAATAGCCCTGCCCCCCGGGCCCCGCTCCTCGGGCCCCATTCCACCCCCCACCCCCCCGCCCAACCCTGCCGCCTTATCTAACAAATTTTCTGCGGGAAACCCTGGAGTGCTATCATAAAACAACACCTAGTCTGTTTGCAGTGCGATATTCTCCAAATTTAGTCAAAAACATAGAGCATATGCAAAGTATTAATGGAATATAACAAAAATTTGCCAAACATAGCGGTTTGAAAGTCCAGATCAACACTATTCATTCCTTTAGTGTTTTGTACACAGGCAAAACCACAAGAACATAAATATGTGTATGGTCATAAAATATTTTTTGCAACGCTGACTGCATCTTTAAGTTATATTGTATTAACATTAAAGTTTAAGGTTAGCGTATTTTGATTCTAATCCTAACTCTGATTATTCGATTTACTGACTAAATATAGTCTTACTTCTTGTAACTGCCGTATATCAAATTTACTCTTGGCCCATTTCCCCTCGCACATAAACACACTGAGCCGAGCATTAGCATAATTGGAGTTTGTATACAGATGCTTAGTGCTTGCATGATGGATCGCCTTCCCCTAAAGTGCATGTTCCACACTGTGTGTTTCGTATCCTCTTAAGCACCCCCTACTGACATACACACAGACACTCTGTCTCTTCTGAGAGGAAGTAAGCTGTATTTAGTTTAGACAATAACAATGTCAACATTCTCATTCCCATTCAGCATACACAGGATGAATGTGCTTTGCATAAATTCAGTTATAGTTCAAGCCATTAGCCAAGAAACAAACTTCTGTCTATCATGTTTTGAGTCTATGCCATAAATGAATACATAAGTAGCAGGAAAATCAGTGTTTATTCGTGTAATTTTGTTAAACAGCAAATTTGTCTATTAAATATGTCAGCTCTGGAGTCTAAACACAACCAACATCAAATGGCACTAAAATAAGGACCAGCTTTCAGTGAAAGCCTCATCCTGAGATCAGAGTCCACTTCTGTTTATTTTTTCCAGTAAATCTTTGGCCTAACTACACCCTGCATTTACCCCCTCCTGTGTGCTTCTCCGCCTCCGTCGCTCCGGCCTGACCGAGTCCTCGTCTTAGCCCTGTTAATGATAGAGACCCCACTGGGCCTTTGTAGACCTGTCCCCGGGGGCGGTTCCAAACTCCTGCCCTCCATCAGCCCTCCTACACACTGTGCCCTGACGCTAAACAGCCATTCTGCACTCCACCGAGCCCTACACCGCCCCACTGTGCTCCATTCTTCCCAGCTTTTTTCAGCTTGGCTAATGGCTGCCGGGCAGGGCTGCACAGCGTCTCAGAAATGCTGTAGCTTTCTCTACCGCTCCCAGCTCCTGGCAGCTCCCCTCCCATCATGTTGGAGGTGCTGCTGGGTAATGATGGAGAGAGGATTGGGGAGGGGGTTGGGAAAGAAAAAAAGGGGGGGATTTGGATGGAGTGAAGTGGAGGAGAATTGGAAAGAGAGAAATGAGCCAGAAAGGGAGGTAACACGGCGAGCAAGAGAAAAGATGAAAGCCAAGAGAGAACGTGTTAAAGAGGGAGAGGTGTAGAAAGAAACTGCAATCCAACAGCAGGCTGTGTAAACCCACATTAGTAATGTCAGGAGGGAACAAGCAGCCTTTTAATAACAAATGAGTCTGACCTCTGAACCTTAACCGCCTAACTGACGTCTGATTAGCCAACCAGCAATCGCTCTCTCTGATTGGTGCTTTCCCAAACCGCCGAGAGTGGAGTTCCGCTTTCCAGTTCACTCTCATAAACCATCTCCCATCTCGGTTGTGAGTGCCAAGACCACAGGTATTAATATTTAAACACAGGGAAATGTGGCCAGGACAATCAGCACCACCGCACACCATTTGCATATATGTGAGGTGTTGTTAGGACTCGAGCCGAGACACTCACACTCCTCTGCAACACTTGCTGCCATTAAGTGCAAATGAGTCAGCGATGACACCTGCTGTGTATTTGCATGGTTGTAGAAAAATGGCTGCAGATAAGAAACCAGATAAGATGAGGCTGTTGACTCTTGGGGGTATTACCAAGGGAATCACTTGGATGGAAAGTGTACTAAGCACACCGAGATTAGCCTGGAGTCCAAACACAGGCATAATAAAGTGCCTAACACAAAGTTATGCAAAATCCCATGCAGCAAAATAAACCGAAGCTATTTGCATATGTCAAACCCGAAGACAAAATGTAAACATTTTGGAAAAAAAGCCTATTTACCGTCTTGCAAAGAAGAAACACTACCGAGTGCAGCTTGAGAATAAGCAAGCTTTAGCTGTTCGATAAGTAATTGTCTGGATCTGAAGGAGTGTTTCATGTGATGAAAAAGACACTTGAAAGATTAAAAGAATAAAGCGATAAGATTATTCATTGCCTTTGATCATCTAGTCAGACATGCTATTTAGCAAGATCAAGATGAGAATAACGATGAGAACTCACACACACACACACACACACACACACACAAACACACGCGTACACACACACAAACACACGCATTCACACACACACACGCATTCACACAAACACACACACACACAAACACACGCGTTCACACACACACACACACACACACACACACACACACACACACACACACACACACACACACACACACACACACACACACACCACTCTCTTTAATATTCTCTTAAGGACCTCCAACTGACAATTATTAATAGAGCTAAATACTTACTTCATTTAGTTTTTGAAATAAAAGCTGCAAAATAATATAGAAAAAAATGTTCGTTTTTCATCCAGACTAGGTCAAAACTAAAAACTAAACCCCTCGAGGGATTTTTGGTCCACACACGACATTGTTAAACAATCAAATACAAAGATCAACTCTAATTAGAATCATGTAAAAAATGTCCTGTAGAGCTTATTAGTGATGACTGAAATTCTGTGGTATGATATACAAAAGCACAGACATGATGTATTCCTACATATTAATACTGTATGTAAAAAGAAGCAACATCCATCCAGACCCTTAGGAAGCCATGGTTGATAAAACACACAAGGAGCCTATACATCAATCATTCCCTTTTAAAAAGAGCGAAATGGCAAAACAGATCAGGCTCAGAAACACTCGTCTGGAATGTAAGCCCAGAGATCAAACACACGCAGCCGTGTCTACACATCTCTTTAGCGGAGCTGTTCTTCACCTCCTGCATTTTAAACACCACAGAGGACTGCTAAGGGTCTAGCTAAAGTCGAGTGTGTAGAATGATAGACTGAAGATATAAAAATGATTTTCGAATGACAAAGTGGGAACGCTGCCAGTCAGTGTGACATAGCCTTAAAAGGGTGGGGTGGCTTGTAAGCTTTTATCTTGACATTTATGTAAAGCTATAAGGAACATAGGCAATGTCCTTGGGCGACAACCTGCCCCGGGCGGCATTACGTAGCATTTTATGTTCTGCTTAGGTGCTTCTGGAAACCTACGATGTGTCTGTGTTTCTGCTGTCTTGCCTTATTAAGCATTACACCTGATGTGGAACCTTGAAAAGCCTTGTCAAGCTTCTGTGATGATACAAAGACAAAGAAACAAAGGCTAACGTTATGTCATTTGGCCAGTGACTTAATAAAACAGAAGCCTTTGTTTTGTCACATATACATTACAGCACAGTGAAAATCTTACTTCACATATAGCAGCTTTTAGACTTTTGGGTCAGAGCACAAGGTCAGCTATGATACAGCACCACTGGAGCAGAGATGGTTAAGGGCCTTACTCAAGGGCCCAACAGTAGCAGCTTGGCAGTGCTGGGGCTTGAACCCTGATCCTCTGATCAACAACTCAATGCTTTAACCACTCGAACCTCCACTGGTTTACAATCGTATTTTTAATACAAATGCTATACAGAAGGTAAAGCTGTATATGCAACTGTATGAACCAACACAAAAATATTTACAAGTAAAACGACGAAGAAGAAGGCGGAGTAGGCAAAGACGAAGAAGAAGACAAAGAAGATGAAAAAGAAGACAAAGAAGAAGAAGAAGAAGAAGAAGAAGAAGAAGAAGAAGAAGAAGAAGAAGAAGAAGAAGAAGAAAACGACAAAGAAGAAAAAGAAAAAGACGAAAAAGGAAAATGTTATAATGACAGTATACACCCTGCTAAAAATATCAGTAGATAAGCAACGTGACAAGTGAAGTGACGTGACATACGGCTAAGTACGGTGACCCATACTCAGAATTTGTTCTCTGCATTTAACCCATCCATAGTGCACGCACACACACAGCAGTGAACACACACACACCGTGAACACACACCCGGAGCAATGGGCAGCCATTTATGCTGCGGCGCCCGGGGAGCAGTTGGGGCGTTCGGTGCCTTGCTCAAGGGCACCTCAGTCGTGGCCGGCCCGAGACTCGAACCCACAACCTTTGGGTTACGAATCAGACTCTCTAACCATTAGGTCACGATGAAGATGAAGAAAACAGAACAAGTATAAGCCGAAAATCATCTACAGTTAACACAGTAAATCATTTATTCAGATCAGAAACAAAAGTGCTTGTTTATTATTATTTACGTTATCGATAGCTTTAACATGCGACCTTAAAAACAAGAACTTTAAACAAATTGTATGCGGATATCTCTGTGCTATTCGTCTGCCACGGCACATCATTTGAATTCCCTAATAATTTGATTTGAATATGATTTGAATGTGTCTAACGTTATTTTTATCATCATTCATACATGCTGATGAGCTTATTGGAGACATTTGTTTTGTAAAGCTAATTAGGAAAGGCTTGTTTTCCCTAATTCACACTCAGAGGAGATGAGTTATAACGTGTAAAGACCAGTTTTCCCAGTATGCTTATGAAGATTGGATTTATCCCAGGGCTGGAGCGGTAGGGAAAAGGAAATAAAATGTGGCCTAGGGTGCAGAGTGGTGATAACTAATGCTTGAACTGTTAAACTGTTTAGATAAGGAAACAGTACAACAGGGGGGGAAAACTTGCAGTACTGTCGTACAGGGGCAAATTGTGCACATTCATCTTTAACTGCTCGCTCTGTCTCAAGGGAGGGGAAGGAAGATACTCTGGAGAGACCTAAATGGGTCTGAATTATTTAATTATTTATTTATTTATTTATTTATTTATTTATATAAAAAAAGAAAAGGAAAAAAGAAGAAAAACTCAAATTAGAACATGAGAATTTTTTTAAACTTAAAAAAACTTAGAACATTTTTAAACTTAAAAAAATATAAATAAATTAAAAGAAAAAATAAAAATCTCTATTAATTCATATGTGAATTCCACAGATTATGTTCAATTACTTTGTAACAAAACTAAAATTATTATTTTTTAAAAATATATCTTAGATAAAACATGGTGCATCGCAAGGTTTCCTAAACATACTGTATGAAGGCATTAATATTAATTATTAATATTGTTTCTGCTGTATTATAAAATTATAAAATCTGCAACTGCAAAATGATGTACAGGTTGTGAACGTGGAACATAGCAGGGTTTAGACTTATTGCTCTTGCACAGTTTTACCTCTGACTTTTACAGAAGTGAGAAAGTTTGTCACTGATCCATATATTAATTACAGTAAAGCGGATCAGTGCTACACTCTATCACATAGGGGTGTCGTGCTGGGATTAGGCGTTACTGCCACTGAAATCATGCGGACAGAGCTTTACAGATAAATAAATAAATACTCAAATACTCTAGCTCTGAATGTCTAGATTCAACAGAGTTACAGTTATGATAATGCAAATATTAGTGTTGTGGGAGGCAAGTGTTAAACACTGTGTTTAAAGACAAACACACACACACAAACACATCATGCAAAGAAATATGTAAATACAATAATAATCAGAACATATTAAAAATACATGGGGATATGGATATATTAAAAAAGGAGGCTTTTTAATGGCTTATATGGATTATATCAGACATTAAAAAAACCCTCTCTGTTCTCTAGGTTCAAAATGTTGTAAACAGTGAAAATGAGCCTATGAAAATAGACTGATGTGTGTGTTATGTGAGTGAATATTAATATTTGTCTCTGCAGGCAGTAAAGTGTTATATTTCCTTACACCTCTTATGCTTAATTCCACACTGAAATATAAATTCCTTATGGGACTTAAGACCTTTTTACATATACAGGAACCTTGCATGCACTACAAATTGCAATCATTTTCATTGTGTAACTGTTCTGTTGTGTGATTTAAAAGTGGGCGTGTTTTGAAAGTGGGCGTGTGCTTTCCTGGAACATTGTTCTCTGGGTATTTGTTTATAGAACAAACATTATTGTGAAGTTTGCTTACTCGTTTAATGGCAATTGGAAATTTTGCACACTAATAAGTAAATGCAAAACTAAAGGCTGCCTTCCTCTCGTCCAGTGTAGCATTAGTGCGGCTGGGTGGAGCGTGATGCGGTACGGAGCTTATGCCCAGTGTTCGAGCAGCACATCAACTCGGAGATTGATAACTGTGTGACTCTGTTCAGGAGAACACACTCGAGCGGCATTAATCCTCAACACTGCACTTTCAGCATTACTAACCTGTTTTAGCAAGCAGCCACTGTAACATCCATCAGTGTGCACACACACACACACACACACACACACACACACACACACACACACACACACACACACACACACACACACACACACACACAGCCAACACACATTCACACAGCCAATATATTCCCACAAACTCAACTTAGCCACACAGTCGTACACATCTGCACAATTAAACCGCATCTCAACACAAGGCTCATTTACAAATTCAAAAATACACAAAAGAACAAAACACAGACTCACAACCACAAAAAACAATTAATAGCGTTTGTACCGGCTACACGATAATAGCTTAAAAGATAGTCATCAATACTGAACTCTATCATGATTTAGGATCTAAATAGCCGGTATTGACCATCATTATTGTCACTTGAAATAAATACAAAAATAAACACTTTTCTTCTTTTTTTTTTTTTTTTTTTTTGTCCGCATTTATTCCTTTGTCAGGAGTATCACTGGGATTAGAAATCAGACACTAGACATTAGTCTGCAGGCGCTCTGTTTGGTCAGGCAGTTCCATATCTACATGAAACCTGCAATTTAACGCACAAGAGGTAATACAACCTAGAACAGAATGTTAATCAATATAATGTATCTGTATCCAAGTTCCCTATTATCCATGATTATCATTAATTAATTGGGTTAGATTAAATTTGTGATCTCACTTTAGATGTCTGAAAGACTAACTGAATCCAAATTGTCTGTCACATTAGTTTGATGTGTGCCTGGTCTCCAATTGTTTCATCTACACCTAGTCTCTGCCAGACTCGTGTGCCACAGCATCAGCTGCCCTGGCCGATAACAGTGTGTAACAGCTTCTAACCAGCACTGTTCAGCATGTCCTGCCAGAGCCCCCCTGCCAGCTGGAGAGACACATCACATCCCAGATCAGGCAAACCTTCAAGGATACCACTAACGTGGAATCACACTGCATCAGCATTGGCAGGGCTTGAGATTCCCACCTGGGACAAGTCCACCCTTCAAGGATACCACTAACAGGGTATCACACTGCATCAGCGTTGGAAGCAATTCCCACCTGGGATCTGAGCAGCCTTCAACAATACCACTAACAGAGAATCAGAGGACGGTAGGACAGCAGAGGTAGGATCTATCCAATCTGTCCAAGAATGCCAGTGATAATAAATCGGATGCCTGAAGAAATAGCAGTGCAGAGATGCACATGTGAGATTGCACTGGGCTTGTTTAACAATGCCACTATACAGAAATCAAATGACCACAGCATTTGGGAATAATCACCAACCTTGGCTTTGATTTAGATTACGCAGGGAGACAGAGATGGACCTTCGCTGTCTTCCACGGTGCCACTGACAGTGCCAGTGTCACTCAGCTGTGGCAAGACAGAGTCACCCATTACACAGACAGATCACAGCCCTGCTGTTCTCCTGCACTTACTCTCAGCATTGTACAATTTAACGAGCACTTAATATCACTGACAAGTTTACAAGGCACTTAAAAACCCACTGAGGTTTCTGGTGAACACACAGGGGTGTCACTTTAATGTGTTCATTCTGTTTGCGACTCGCTGCCTTTTTTTTTTTCCCAGTCATTTCTTTGATTGTCTCTCTTTTGTTTTAGCAAATATAAGCTGGTTGCACCCACAACCTCACAATAAACTACAATAGGTTAGAGGTCAATTGACTAGTGCCAGGTCCATGTTTTTATCCACGGGGTGCCAAAGAGTGACAAGAGAACGTTAAATGGTGGCACCATCTGTAATGCAAAACAAGACTGCATTTGCAGAATATTGAGAAATATTTGTTAGTTACTTGGTGCAACATGATGACACTTGGGGGCATGTGGTAGCCTAGTGTTTAAGGTGTTGAGCTACCAATCGGAAGGTTGTGAGTTCAATCCCAAGGTCCACCAAGCTGCCACTGTTGGGCCCCTGAGCACGGCCCTTAACCCTCAATTACTCAGTTGTATAAAAAAATGAGATAATGTAAGTCACTCTGGATAACGGCGTCTGCCAAATGATGTAAACGTAAATGACGCTGCTATATAGGCTTCACCGATACCCAAGAACATCTAAGGGATTTTGCCAGCAAATCTACAACACTCTAAAGATGACTATGGAGGCAAGACTTATTTCAGGGGTGGCACCTGCCCCCTGTCATGCATTTGGCCCCGTCCTTATAAACTGGAAAATACCAATAATGTACTGTACTATTTGAATAGAATACGTTGAGTAGGAAACCATTCCATGACTCGATCAGGAAGATAAGACAGCCGAACATTTAGCAAGGTACTGTATGTCATAATGAATAATATGCCTACAGACCCACATGGATACACACACACACACACACATTCAGACAGCTAATGGCTGGCAGTTTGCCATCAGCCCGGCCTGCACACCCCCATCGTTCATTTCCTTTTCACCCCCCCCCCCCCCTTAGCAATTGAAGCCCAACATTTATGGATGGATGATTTAATAGCAGGTATCGAGCCCATGATTGTAATCACTACTCTAATTAAGCTTAATTAAAACAATCTAATGGATGCGGAGCCACAGAGCGGCAGTGAATCACTCGGCTCAGCCTCCTCGGAGAACAGGCTGAACAGTGGCAACTTAACATTCAGATCACACACTCACTCACACTCCATCACCTTCTCGCTCTACCCTTTTCTCTTTCACCCAGAAACCCTCACTCTCAGAGACACAGGTGCATGCACACACACACACACACACACACACACACACACACACACACACACACACACACACACACACACACACACACACACACACACACACACACACACACACACACACACACAAACATTCCCCAGTCCCACTCAGTCTTCTTTTAAGCCTTGCCAATCAGTCATTAGACCTAAGAACAGCTTGATAAGATAACGCAGCAATCCAACAGAGGCTTCTCTCTCTCTCTCTCTCTCTCTCTCTCTCTCTCTCTCTCTCTCTCTCTCTCTCTCTCTCTCTCTCTCTCTCTCTCTCTCTCTCTCTCTCTCTCTCTCCAATTAGAATACTCAGGAGGTGCAACTCAATCTTCATGAAATACAGACAATTGACAAATCAGTTGCTCCTGGCTCTGTTTGGTGTAATGCCTTTTGCATATTCATGGCCTTTTTAGATTTTTAATCAAAGTCAGTGCTGGACAGTGCATTCACACAGTGCACACACAAACATACACCCAAGCACACGCACAAACACACACAAGCACACACACACAAGCACACATGTAATTCATAATGTTTAGCTTGCAGTGGCTTGGCTGTTGCTGGCTCTGGTGTGTTCTTGTGTGCAACTGTGTGTGTTTGTGTGTTTATGTGTTTGGGTGCGTGTTCTGGCTGCAGTGTTTTGGCTGTATCTAAAGCACACATGGCAGGCCCAGATGTTGTAGTTTCATATGTGTGGACCTCATCAAAATCCCAGCGCCTGTGCCACCTTTGGGTTTCTGCCAACCCAGAAGCCAAGCAGGACACGCTTCGCCATCTGCCTCCTGCCAGCCCCAATGCATTCTGGGCTAGATGGGCATGAGGTGTTTGTACTGTATGTGTGTCACTATAGACGAGAACATAAGAGTGGAAAATACCAAAGGTTGTCAGTGGATTGAAGGTCCAGTTAATGCTATAAAAGATATGGCTATTTAAAGGACCTTTGTGATTATTGTAAATAATATAATATAATAATAGTTAGTAACAGTGGTATTATTATTATTATTCATTCTCTACCGCTTTATCCGAACTTCTCGGGTCACGGGGAGCCTGTGCCTATCTCAGGCGTCATCGGGCATCAAGGCAGGATACACCCTGGACGGAGTGCCAACCCATCACAGGGCACACACACACTCTCATTCACTCACGCATTCACACACTACGGACAATTTTCCAGAGATGCCAATTAACCTACCATGCATGTCTTTGGACTGGAGGAGGAAACCGGAGTACCCGGAGGAAACCCCCGAGGCACGGGGAGAACATGCAAACTCCGCACACACAAGGCGGAGGCGGGAATCGAACCCCGACCCTGGAGGTGTGAGGCGAACGTGCTAAGCACTAAGCCACCGTGCCCCCCTATTATTATTATTATTATTATTATTATTATTATTATTATTATTATTATTATTATTATTATTGTTGTTGTTGTTGTTGTTGTTGTTGTTGTTGTTGTTGTTATTATTATTATTATTATTATTATTATTATTATTATTATTATTATTCTCATTATTTATACTTTTCTTTTACCCAGCACAATTTATGAGTATATTCTCCTGGAGGGTGTTAATAATAATAATGCTGTGGTTACTGATCTAAGTAACCAGTGCACTGATTAATGTGTTAAAAACACAAACCCTGTTACGCTCAGTAAATGTGTGTAGGTATTAGTAAAGTCCTTAGAATGCTTAGCAAACTAATCACAACCTTATGTTTTACTTTACCATGGCACTGTTTGTGTGAATTCTAAGTTTTGGTGGTGAGATGATGTCAGTGTGTGATGTGTGAGTCTGATATAATAGTGTGTATGTTATGATGAAATTCTGACAGGTGCAGTGAGGGCAGGAGGCCCTGTGGAGCAGTGGACTTGTTAGCTCTATTTATCCTGATGCCTGTCTACAGTTCCCAGATCCCAGATCTCAACACACACGCGCATACACAAGCACACACACACACACACACACACAACCCGCTCTACTACACCGTGCCACTGAGGAGGCAGCAAAAGTGTGTGTGTGTGTGTGTGACAGAGAGAAAGAGATTGCTATGGCTCGGTGTTGGCCGTCATCCTCTTTCCTAAACCCCTGTTAAATCCCCCGAAGGCCAAATCCACACAGCTTAAGCAGCAGATCTGAGCCATTTAAATGGGTGAATGTCACCATCACCCTCTTGCAGAAACACACACACACACACACGCACACACATACACGCATGCCTGAGGCAGTAACTGTCCAGACTGACCAGCTGTACAGAGACACAGAGAATGAGAGAGAGCGTTAGCATCTCTGACAGGTTGCAGCAGAGCAGTAGAGAGGAGTGAGAATCAGACTGGTTCAGACTGGGCTGAGATTACTGAACAGAGACAAAATGGCAGCCATTCACCTGGGGCACATCATCATTTCTCCTGCCTGCTTCAGGTGAGCATATACAGTATATATATATATATATATATATATATATATATATATATATATATATATATATATATATATGTTGTGTGTGTGTGTGTGTGTGTGTGTGTGTGTGTGTGTGTGTGTGTGTGTGTGTGTGTGTGTGTGTGTGTGTGTGTGTGTATAAACCTATATACGTATGTGTATACAATATGATATATATAATATCTGTTTTTGTCCAAGGCTGCAGAAAAAAAGGCGCTAGATGGCAAGGTAAGGAATTGGGAAATGCTACTTCACCCCTAACCTAACATACCAGAAGCTGTGTGTGTGTGTGTCTGTGTGTGTGTGTGTGTGTGTGTGTGTGTGTGTGTGTGTGTGTGTGTGTGTGTGTGTGTGTGTGTGTGTGTGTGTGTGTGTGTGTGTGTGTGTGTGTGTGATTCCTCTCCAGTGCCTCCCACCCAAGCTACTGATATGAAGTAAATTTACAATTTGATTTTAACTTACAATGCTCTCTAGGGAAAATCTATACTTCAGTATGACAACATCAGATATATTTAATATTTAAATAATATTTAATAATTATATAAGAAAAAAAAAAACAACACAGGACAAATTTCTGAAAATTATACAACCCCATATAGGAAGACTTTTTGTATAACACATTCTGGAGTGTTTTATTCCTCTTATACTACGATTGCCATGTTTAATTTCTTATCAAATGGGTTGACACACACTTTAACGATTTCCTGTTTTCGGTTATTTTATTGATAAACTTTCTTGTTCTAGGAAAACTTCACAAAGCACAGTGCCTGTTGGCTAAGTCTCCTTAGATCAATGTGAAATAAATCTCTCCTATGAAATAACTCTGCCACATCAAGTATAATATTTTTCTTAAAAATAATATGTTATTGAGCACATTACTATTAATCTGTCATTTCCTTTACAGCCAGAAATAAACCATGCTTCTCTAAAGAAATTACAGACACCTTCTAACCAATGAGCTTATAATAGATATTATTATTGATGTATGTATTATTTTATATAGTATGCTAACGGTATGATTAGCGTATTATAGAAGAGTATTATTATTTGCATAGTATACAATTTACTACTCTACTTCCCTGCTGCTCTTTTACAAAAATCGTTTAAATTTAACGGCCACACACACACACACCTGTATCTCCGGATCCTGCATCAATGAGAATATTTGCTGCTTTTGTAAGCAAACCCAGGTCTAGTTCATGTATGAATGATTAATACTGTAAACTCAATAGTCTGCACAATCTAATGTCTGTAATTCAAACTTTCTCTCTCTCTCTCTCTCTCTCTCTCTCTCTCTCTCTCTCTCTCTCTCTCTCTCTCTCTCTCTCTCTCTCATACACACACACACACACACACACACACAGAAGCAAAGACACAGACTGACATGGCATAAATTATTCACTCGCCCTACACCAGCATTTCAATATGTCTGCCAGTTTTCCCTGGTTTAAGAAAGGGAAAAAACTATTGATCCATTTCACTTCCTTTGAGCTGCCAGCGGTGTCCTAGAACTGACTCAGCTACACATTCCCAACAAAGCTCCTGTTACACACACACACACACACACACACACACACACACACACACACACACACACACACACACACACACACACACAAAACCATTTGATTTGGTTTTCCGGCCATTCTCAGACACGTGATGGTACACCACATAATACAAAGTCAAACAAGCAATCAGGAATGACATGAGTGGTCAGGAAACGTGAGAGGGAAATTAGGCCTTTTTTAGCTACTCACCCCACAGTAAGCTGCGGTCGATCAAATTCAAACAAAAACAAAATGAATTTGGTGTAAAAATAACAATAACTATGCAAGCTCATTCCATCTATATTAAATAATAAATGAGTTCCTATTTTATCAGGATCAGGAATCTAAACGAAGAGCACTTTTCCGAGCGCTTTTCGCTCATACATCATTTATCACAGTTAAAACTTTATAGATGTATATAAATGTCAACAAAACGTTTTAAAGAGGTTTTAATAAAATACCAACAAAAAAAAAAAAAGACATGTACCGACAGCATCGGCCAAAAATAAATTGCTATTTGTTACGTTTTACATTCCAAAAACAGCCCATAAAACACAGCTGTACGTTTGCTCCATGGAGCCTGAAGGACATTTCAACACGCTGTAAAATATTAAAGAGAAAAATGTGATCGCTCAGAGATAAATCCTGAATCTAAACCAATCAATAGAATCTGGTACACAAAGCTGCCATTAAAGTTAGTTACGAAAGCAGCTCTGGGCTTAATAATTAGTCAAGAAACAAAGAACAATTTAATTTTAGGCGATTAGAAATAGAAAACGGTTTAAGAGCACAGTGTGTGACGGGGTCAGTGTGTACTGGTGTGTGGGTGGGTGGGTGGGTGTTAGGGTGTTAGCATTGATTATATAAGTGACTTGAGACTGTGTGTGTGTGTGTGTGTGTGTGTGTGTGTGTGTGTGTGTGTGTGTGTGTGTGTGTGTGTGTGTGTGTGTGTGTGTGTGTGTGTGTGTGTGTATGAGAATGAAAGAGAGTCAGTGAGTGAGTGATGGAAATGTAGCCTGGCTTGTATCAGGAATGTCTGGTAACAGTAGCTGAGTGTCAATGCGAAGTAAGTGCATGCTTTATTTATGCGGCTTGTACTTGCAACTTACACACTCACACACACAACCCACTCTCTCTCTCGCACACACACACACACACACACACACACACAAATGTACACACACACACTTGCACACAAATGCACACACCTACCCACTCACTTGCTTGCCATGTACTTGAATGTTCCCAGAAGAATTTAGGTATACGATTTTACTCAGTGGGTACAAGTTATAGGATTTTACTCGGTGGGATTGCCTTACAGTGCATAGATTTGACTCGGTGGGCGTGTCTCACAGCGTGTACATTTGACTCGGTGGGCGTGTCTCACAGCGTGTACATTTGACTCGGTGGGCGTGTCTCACAGCGTGTACATTTGACTCGGTGGGCGTGTCTCACAGCATGTACATTTGACTCGGTGGGCGTGTCTCACAGCATGTACATTTGACTCGGTGGGCGTGTCTCACAGCATGTACATTTGACTCGGTGGGCGTGTCTCACAGCATGTACATTTGACTCGGTGGGCGTGTCTCACAGCATGTACATTTGACTCAGTGAGCATGTCTCACAGCATGTACATTTGACTCAGTGAGCATGTCTCACAGCATGTACATTTGACTTGGTGGGTGTGTCTCACAGCGTGTACATTTGACTTGGTGGGCGTGTCTCACAGTGTGTACATTTGACTTGGTGGGTGTGTCTCACAGTGTGTACATTTGACTCGGTGGGTGTGTCTCACAGTGTGTACATTTGACTCGGTGGGTGTGTCTCACAGTGTGTACATTTGACTCAGTGGGCGTGTCTCACAGTGTGTAGATTTGACTCGGTGGGTGTGTCTCACAGTGTGTACATTTGACTCAGTGGGCGTGTCTCACAGTGTGTAGATATGACTCGGTGGGCGTGTCTCACAGTGTGTAGATTTGACTCGGCGGGCGTGTCTCACAGTGTGTAGATATAACTCGGTGGGCGTGTCTCACAGTGTGTAGATTTGACTCGGTGGGCGTGTCTCACAGTGTGTAGATATAACTCGGTGGGAGTGTCTCACAGCGTGTAGATATAACTCGGTGGGCGTGTCTCACAGCGTGTAGATATAACTCGGTGGGCGTGTCTCACAGTGTGTAGATATAACTCGGTGGGCGTGTCTCACAGTGTGTACATATAACTCTGTGCACTAAATGTATTTTCCCATTCACTGCCGCATATTGCTTATAGCTACTATTTAAAAAAAAAGGAAATATGGCAATAATAAAAGTGGATATGGCATCAATGACAACACTCAATTTTGTGGTTGAAAATATATATTTTTTTTTCTTAAAACATTCAGCCTTGTATCAATAAAAAAAACAAAACTGAAAGGTCTTCGTGGCATTCACGAAACCCTTCAATAACCGTTAACAAACGAGAGCTGTGGTTCAGACACGTCTGCAAGAAGAGAAGCTAGAGAGAGAGTTTGGAAAATAGAGCTACTCATTGTCATGGAACACGAGATGCCTCTCTGGGCTTAAAAGCTTCAAATGTGATTGCTGCCTCTAAAACAACTTTAATGGGTCTAATTCATCCCCATTAAGCTCTCCACAAGACTACACACACAAACTGGTGCAACGACACAGGATGTACTACAGGCCCTGATCTGTCCTTTACCTGGCTTTAGAGCCTGTGGTAAAAAGACACAACAGCATCTCTTTCTTTCTTTCTTTCTCCCTCACTCTCTCTCTCTCACTCTCACTCATACACACACACACACACACACACACATACTTAGCCACAAATAAGCCCTGGCATTGACTGGCTTTAATCCTGCCTGCTTTGCATTGTCGGAGCGCCTGTGTTTGAACAATGCCATTGTCTCCTTGTTTGCTAATTTAGGAACAAACATTTGCCTGCGCAGCAAACAAGCTCTCCCAGGATGTGTTATTAATAGGCTAATTAAGCCGGCAGTAATGAGCAGGATTACAGCTAATTATGACAAGATTTGTTTTGGCGTCGTGTCGCGGAAGAAGCAGTGGAGTGTGGAAGTCTACCTAGGAGTTCATTACTGCAATTACGTCGCACCTGAGTGCGCGGGACACGCTCCCAGCAGTGGTGGGCACAGATACGAGCCTGGAGAGAGCGCCAAGGCATGGGCAAGGGCAAAGGCACAGCCGAGCAGAAAAAGCCTGGGGCTCAATGACGGTCAGAAAGATTCTCATGAGTACTGATAGAAAGAATAAAGAAGGGTATGCATGTCAGTGCTTAAGGAACAAACATCATGCAAAAACACACTAATACACACTGTCTTTCTTATCACGTTGTCTTTAGCCAAGCGGAAATGCAGCATTTAATGATCCAGTCACATATGTCTCGGGTAATAAGGAGAGTTTGGGGTATTTTAGAATATATTGGTGGGATTTTATTTTTCAAATTTGCTCACAAAGCACAAAACATCTTCCAGTAATTTTCTTAGAATAGACAAAATAGCTTTTAAAGGACATCATTCTGGTGAAAGGTAAAGTTGGAGGTACTGTGGGGGGAAAACTATGTAGCATTGGGCATAGTTGCAGTGGTGGCTCAACTGGTTAAGGCTCTGGGTTGTTGATCGGAGGATCAGGGTTCAAGGCCCAGCACAGCCAAGCTGCCACTGCTGGGCCCTTGAGCAAGGCCCTCAACCCTCCCTGCTCCAGGGGCGCTGTATCATAGCTGCCCCGGCACTCTGACCCCAACCTCCTGAGTTGGGGTATGTGAAGAAAATAATTCCACTGTGCTGTAATGTATACAGTATGCGGCGATAATAAAGGCTTCTATGCCACATTCTATTCTATTCTATTCATTGACACAGAAGACTCCTTACATAAATGAAATAACCACCTTAGTCATAAATTTCTCCTGTTAATGATTTTTTTTTTTGATAAATAAGAGAATGTTATCAATTATGTAGTTATAATTAATAACTACATTATTAAGTCGTGTGATGCAGCACGACACAAAGCGAAATTTGTTCTTATACTGCGGCTAATAATTATTATTTCTTTTTTCTTTTTTATTTATTTCTTTTCATACTTTTTATTAATCCATTTTCAGTTAAATTAGAATTATACCAGCTATAAAAAAAGTATGAATCCAATGTTAGAAAAACACATTAGAAAGCAACCAGGTTTATCATGGCAGCTAAAAACAAGCACACCCGATTTATACACCACTTCACAAAACCCATTAGTGCTTTAGGTAGCTAAAAGGGGCTGAAGGTCATCGATGTAGAGGTTAGAGCACAGAGGAAAGGAGAATATTATCATGGTTGAATACCGAGGTCTGGTATATTGAACAGCAGAGTGAACACCAAATCCACATTTATTACCGTGAAGAGACACTTTAATTCGCTTAAAGCTTTTAATCTTAATTTGTCAGTCGAAAAAAACGTGTCACGATGCATACCAGATTTAAATATACATGCAGAAACTCACACACACACACACACACACACACACACACACACACACACACACACAAACTGCAGCTCAGGATAAGAAAGCCAAGTCTGGGATTTACAGATTAACTCATTCTCATCTCCTCACCACCATCTACCAAGGAGCAGCCAGCACCACTAATCCCTTACATCTCTCTCTCTCTCTCTCTCTCTCTCTCTCTCTCAAT